>NC_064763.1:449386-740868 GCF_011397635.1 Epinephelus fuscoguttatus
TTGACTGACTTCTCCTTTTTTCAGATGCACCCCTCTATTTTGAGTGACAAAGCCAGTCTGGGGCACACAACCCTTTCACCATCCGAATTTGGGTGCCCTCTCTGCCCCAGATATAAAACCAAAAATGAGAGCGCTATCCAGAGGCACCTGAAAAACCATATGGAAAATGCAGTTCATTTCCATGGTATGTTGATGAGAAGTATCTGTTTGAGATCATATACTTCTACATGTAACAGTAATGTTTAATGATATTTGTTTGGGACAAAACAAGACATTTTAGGTTGCATCTTGGGTTCTTGTGATTTGTGGAACAGTGATCAACATTTTATACCATTTTCTTACATTTTGTAGACCAAACAATTAAATTATTTTACTGTTTTTCCATTTTTTTTTTTACTTTTGAGATTGATATGGATATCTGGAATAAAAACTTGTTCACAAAAAAGAGAACTCCAAGTCTGCTTCTTAATGTTGCCAGTACAACAGTGTAGGCTAATAGTGTGTTTACTTCCTGTTCCTGAAATATAATAGAATACATCTGACAATATGACAATCTAATTATAACATTCATTTAATAGTTAAATAGTTATAATTAACCATACTGATGTAAGAGTAAGTATGACATTTGTTGTGTCCATGGTTTTCAGTTGTTTTGAATGACATGATAGTAATCTGCATGTTGCAACTGTAGGCCAATAAATGAAAGTGCTCACCTTATTTAATCTTTGCTAAAAATTAAATCAACTAAAATTCGTGTGTTTGCTGATTTTCTGCAATTTTTGTAGGTTTAACCTGTTGAGGTCAATGTTATTCCAAACAAAACATGATTGTATTTAAAACTGACTGGACTGACTTCCGGTATGGATACAATTTCCGGTATGGACTTCCAGTATGTATACACGATGAATTTAGTTATTTTCTGTTCTTTTTGGTCCATTTTATGTTCTTTTTAGTTATGTCATTTTACATGTTATTAATGTCTTTTTGAAGGATGTTACAGAGTAGCAACATGTTAATCAACAATATGTATAAATACACATCCAATGTTCTGTAATACGTTGCTATAAACACACATACACATCCAATGCTCTTAATGTAATGTAATGTCAAGTCTGTTAATAAAGGATTTAAAAAAATAAAAATAAAAAATACACGAAGAATATTAACTTCCAGTATGGACTTCCGGTATGGATTGGATATATGGCGGCGCGGCGCCCTTGTCCGTCATCTTGTCTGCAGCTGGGTACTCTTGGAAATAAAAGGCACCTTATTTCAAGTGATGCTAAAAAAAACTCTAATTCATTACAGAAAACCTACAAACACATTTATCAACATCCCATGTCCACCAGTATTACACTGCAGTATTGCTGCACAGGTCGAATTACCTGTGTCAAAGATGTTATACGTTGCACACTATAAAAAGTACCGACCATAACGAGTCTGTGCTTTGTGTAAAAACTGCTTAGATGGAGTATTATTTGCAGTGTGCCCCACAGCTCCACCCACACCGCGTCTGTCGGATTACATGTAGTTTTTAACTCATGTATGGACATTGAGGTGCGTCTTTATCCAAGGAGAAACTACCCTATGAGTTACTAAAAAGTCAAATTCATTGTTTAAAACGTTACATCATCTGTTGCGTTCAGAGATGAATGTGTGCCGTTGCTGTGTTTCACACGGCCGCTGAATGTGACTTAAAAGATTTGTATGAATCCGTGAAGTCTGTGAAGGGAAGACATTTTCCATGGGAATAACTGATTAACTGAGAGCGTCCGCCGGTCTCAACACTATCTGCCGAGAAGGTTAAGGTAGGCTACGTGTTGGTGCGCACTTTATCGGATTGTCCTCTTTTAATCTGAGGAACTGTCACTTGGCACTGTGTTCTGTTTGAGACCACTTTTTGGAATTGAGGTGTTAGCTGTCCTTACCGGGTGTTTTTATATGTGAATGCATTATATCATTATTTCAATCAAGTCTTGTGAAGACCGTCTTTCCTATACATGCCTATATAGGCGAATATTAGCACAGGCTTCGATGTGAAAGATTCAAGGACGAAATAGATTATTGGTGCCAATTGTGTTTTCCTGCATGATGGATGATAGCAATTGTGAAATAAGTGATAGTGCTTGCTGAGTAGCTTTACTGCCAGCTGCTGTACAACGGAGTGGTAAAAACACAGGGAAGCAATATTTAGAAGTACACACACACACACACACACACACACACACACGTTACATTAATACACGATAGATTGGCTTATTTTGGTCTGACTCCATTTCCCATCGTGCATCTAACTTCTGGGTAATCAGCTTATTTTTCTGGTGTAGTAAACACTGAACTGCTGAGGTAGATATAGGCTCTTTGGTCAATTAAGCTATTACTTAAAGTATAAACTAATCCTTTTATCCTTTAAAGGTCAGTATGTCAATGTGAAAGTGAAATATTGCAAGTATCACAATGTGAATTTTTAAAACAATAAAATGGGAAAACGATTTGTTATTTCATTATTTGTTTTTCACTGTCCAACAAAAAACAGATTTTAACTTCTTTTGCAAATATTTAATTTAGTGCACAGGTCAAAAATAGAACATTTAAAAAACAGTCTTGATCCCTTTTTTATTTTGATATTTAATCTCTCTCATTTCTGTGCCCCGGAAGTCATTCAGTCTAGCACGTAATTTACTGTCTGATACTGATAGTAGGCTGTTGTGTATTATGGCTGCCTTGGAGTCCCAAGGATTATGTGCTTGTTGCTGCGACGTAAAACATAACTTTGACTCTGTAACATCAACATTACTCTTGAAGGCTCTGGTAGATCTACAGTGATCCGATTCACAGCTTCCGATTAGAATTTCTTTGTCCACCTTAAATGAAGCATAATGCCTGTAGATGGTGGTATTCAGTCATGTTCGAGCTAATTCATGAACTGAAAAATTGAACAAATACGGGAAAGATGGAATGAGAATGATCAGTAGAGTGCAATTGTCCTAAATTTTGAGCATTTTAACTGTAGCATATTTTTCTTATCGTCCTTACTCATGGTAAACTGCTTTTCAGTTTTGCTATTTCTGCCTATTTGCCTTGGTCTTGTTTGCTCTGTATTAAAAGGTCTAAAAACTAATACTCCAGTATGACAGGAGATGTCAAAGGGTATCATAATCCTGAGTTTTATTCATTTTACTGTAATATTTTTTCTTAATGAGCTCCATGTTACATAATTGAAATTCAAATGAACGAATGGTACATGGACCATACTCCTCTCTGTGTGCGGGAAATGAGTGCATGGCACTTATGGAAACTCTAGTTTTGGATAAATACACTGAAAGATTGAGGATACTATTCATGCATGCATATATAAATTTCATGAAAGAGTGAAAAATGGAGTTCTGGAAAGAGACAACAGTGACAAAAGGCTAATAATAGACACATATGCTCTGAGCAGTTGGTTGACTGAGACTTAGTGGATTATGGTATTATCATTGAAAATGCCAATAAATCTAATTCCACTAACAATTTTGACACAGTGAGGTGCCTGCAGCCTTGAAGGAGTGCTGACAGAAACTAGTAACAGTTACTTCTGGAAGCTGGCAAGGAGGTGAGAAGGGAAGTAAAGTCATCGCAGGTAAATGGCAGGGTCATGAGAGGGTGGTCTAAGCCAGCTAAATGACGGGCAAGCTGAGCTTTGTAGGAGGCTGAGTAAAGGTGAGCCTGGGGAGAGCTTTCCTCTTTACACAGTTGTAAGGTGCTGGCTGTAAAAGTAACAATAACTGATTTAAAGGGGACTATGCTGTACACAATTCGTAACAGAAGCTAAAAGAAGCAGCAGAAAAAATTCATTGAGGTCAAAAGCTTTTGTGTCTAATGATTTCCATTGTGGTTGCTCAGAGTGGTTTTACTGAAAATAGAAGACATTCCTGCAAAGGCACTGTAGTTTATGCTGCACATATTTTTTTAGCAGATTTATCATTTCTGTCATGTGTTATTGGAAGTCCTGGATCCAGGAATACTTAGTAGGGATGGGCAGCACAAGCAAAAACACTATTCGGAAATCGTGGCAACTATTCGACAATTTTTCAAACAATCCCCCCCCCCCCCGCACACAGAGATCCATTCATCATTAAATGCCTGAACATACTCGGGCGTAACATACGCAGAACGGAGTCCACGGAGGTCCGCGCGGACTCAAAGCGGACGTCCGCAAGCCCTGTGCGCGCAAAGCTCCGCGCACCAGTGACTGCTCGGCATGTATTTTTCACATCGCAGGGATTTTTCACAGACATTTTTACAGGAAACTACAATGCGGAAGTGCGCTCGACTATGAAAGCCTGAATGACTGCGGACATTCCTTGCGGAGTAGTAGTCTCTGCATGTTTTTCCTGTTTGTAGAAGAGCATCAAACTAGCTGGTAGCCCATCTCACACCGCTGTAGCAATCCTATACTGCCCTCGTGCGGTTAGGAGCTGAATTGCATGTCAAATAAAGGGAGGGGAGGATAAGACGGCGAATGGTAATAGTCGCATTAAAAAATCAATTTTTCAAAAAATAAAACGACTCTTCGAAATTCGAAAATCGTGACCCATCCCTAATACTTAGTATGTTATTTTACAATAGCAGTTTTCCTTGGATCTTTTTTATGATATTTTGTGTTGCAGTGAGCAGTGCATTTGTTCTCTGAACAGCTTCACTCCATCCAAAACAGCTATTATTGTGGAATTAATCCTGATGTCTTACAGAAACCTGTACTGTACCTGTATCCACATCAGGGATCAAATCACCTTCATTCTTTTCAGTTCAGTTTATACCTGCTGAAAAGGATAGGTGATATGGTAGGACAAACAAACAAACTTCATAAATGCATTCTTTCATTGAATACGCACTGTACCAGACATCATTTATGTGGAGTCATTTTCAGTTGACTCTGTAAAGAAGCTTGAAAACGTGGCAATAGAGAGGTGAAGTGTCTCATACCTGACTGGGTGTAATGATGACAATAGCTCTGTGTCAACAGCACCATGGTAAAAATCCTCAGTGAGACAATAGGCCAACCTGGCTGAAAGAAGGCCTCTGATTTGTATGGAGCTTTTTTCCTGTCTTTATTCAAGAGAGTGGTATATCAGTTCGAAGGCATTATTTATTGATTTCATGTTCACATTTTGTCATATTGTTCCTCAAAACCCTGCCCTCGCACTCAAATAGCCTCTGCTTGCGCGAAGATCTATTCTGTTTCTGCTCAAACTGTGTGTTCGCACTCAGATACAATGTTGCTTGTACAGATTTCCTGCTCCAGCTTTAGCTCTTCTCCTCGCACTCAAGCTGCTTCTGTGCGCTTGTGGAATTTCTGCTCTCAGCTTTCTGCCCTGCGCTTGGATTTTTATGTGTAACAACCCTGTCAAAATCCCCCAGCCAATAGAACGCCACGTTTATTGTTGACCAATGAAATGATCTCTGCCTTCTTGCTGGCGCGTTCGCTTAAGTTTTGGAGTGTCCCGTCCGGGTGGGCAGTCTTTAACCGGGTTCATCGACTCCCACCCTCCAGGGCTTCATTAAATGTTTGTCCCTTGCTTTCTTTACGACTTTTGGAATGACCCCGATTGTCGCAAATTCACATCATACCGCTTCCATTCAGACTGCAGCCCAGATCGCGTATGTATTCCCCTAATGCCAGTTTGTGAATATTCAATAGGTACCTAGGAGCCTTTTGCAAACGCTGATTTCTTGTAGGACCGTCCTGAGTGAGAACTTCACCCGGGTCATGGAAGCTAACGCTTTGGCTAACAATCGCTGCGTGTGGAGGCTGCAAATTTGCAGAAATTGTCCAATATGAGGTAAGTTGTGCTAAGATAAAAATACGTACCAGCTTACTGTTTGCTTCTACAGCTGACATATTGGAATAGACTTCATGTGACTAATAATTTTTACATTATTTGAAGATTTCTATTTGTCGCAAATTTGCTACATTCATCCATAACGGCTACATTTGGCCATAATGGCAGCATATAGGGTAAATAATAATGTACTTAGATGGATTTCAGCACTGACATGCATTTTCTTGGGGAAATGCCATTCTAGTTAATTTCTTTATAAAATAGCCTGCTGGAATATAAATGCAATTTCTGTGCTTTTTCATAACCCACAACAAAATGAATTAGGTGGTGGGCCGAAGCTGCGTATCTGCATTAGTTTTACAAAGTAATGATCCCCGTGCAGGGACAACCTGGAGTTGTAAAATTGTGAAGATTATTTTATTCTTCATCAGATCCGGGTTGTTGCCACTTGATATTCTTGCACATTTTTCCACAATTATAATTTAAAGTTTGTTTAATATTCAGGCAAACGCTGCAGTCTACTATAACAGTCTGACCAACAGAACGCTAAGATTTCGAGGGAGGGCCATCGGATTTAGCTACACTGAGCACAGCTGTTCAACGGAGGAATCGTCAGATGGACACGATGGAGACAAGTAACGTTATTATATTATTAAAAACAAGTTTGCAACTTGATTGTCTTGTGCAGTATTGAGTTCAAACGCATGACTTGCAACTTGTGTTTTGTACAGTATTGAGTTCAAACGTATGGTGACGTTTTGCAAGTGTAAAAGTAACGTTAGCGTTAGCTTTAGCAAAAAGCGCTCGCTAGCAGCTTCACGCACTTTACGGGTAAAGTGAAGTTGAAGTGGCTTGCATATTATTTCTCATTGGGTTACGTTAGGTCTCTTAAGTCCTTGTGATAGAAATAACCGGGATTGTTGCACGTTTATATCTGTATCTGCTGACCAACATCTCTGAGTCTCATAAACCAAGCAAACACGCTATGATGATGTGTAAACAATGTTGTCATTTAATCATTGTTTCCTCACATAACCTCCATGGAAACAGCAGAAGAGAGCTAACAGCTAGATGAAAAAAAGTAAGGTTTTTGGAAAGTGATTGAATTGATTGTAAATCACATGTGTAGCATTAGAGAGTTTGTAACAAAGAAACAAAACATAACATATACATTATATAGAAAGCTACATCATTTTTTCCCTCCTGCAGGAGTCATCACACACACTTTCTGTGTTCTCACTTTTCTTTTTTGACAGGTACCGTGTGTAGTCTCTGAAACAGGAGAAGTGGTATCGTGCCTCACTAGCCACTAGGTCCCTGTCACGAATGTGTAGAAGCAGACTCTCATTCTGTCTTTCTTCAGCAGCAAGAAGTAACTTCCCTGCAGTGAGTGTTTCACACCGAGAAAGTTTTTCTTTCATTATCTTCCGGCTGTGTGCTTCATATCTGTATTTTTCATGTTTGCAAATCAAACACTGTATTGGGAGCAAGTGTGGCGCTCTCTCAGATGTGTGGAAGTCACTTGTGTGTGATCTTAGAGCCTGTGTCTTTGCCGGAGTTTCCTCACCATCCTCTGTCTCTGTTGCTACTTCTAGCACTAAAAGACAAACAGAAGACATCCACAGATTCAGGCTTCACCTTGGTTTGAGGCTGTGCACCATTCTTATTCCCCTACATCACTGGGTCGTGACACCACAATTATTGTATGTGAAGACACATACTTTATTCATATATGTAGTGCTTGTTAAAGCAACACTCTGTAACTTTGACCATGACCCGTGGCTTCAAAAAACTAAACTATGTACGTTAATATGTTGCACAAAACAGCAATTTTAGTAAAACCGGGTCATATTTGGATGTGTAATGGATATAGCAGTCCCTGTGATAGCCAGCATTAGCTGGTATAGCATATTCAGCAGGTTCCTGGCTGTGAAAGTTAAATCTCCGCACTGCCTCTTCAGCTATAAGACTCTCTTCAGTCTCTAAATCTTTCCACTCAAACACTGATTTAATAAATTTTTGCCATCCTGTGTCTGTAAAAGGAGTGATTGGTCCATCTTTCTGAATTATATGCATACAGCACTCCATTTCTTATGCTGATGTAATGCTAGCAAACAAATAAAAAAATAGCAACAAAGATTAATCTAGTGGCGGGAGGAGGGTCGTTTTTATGACGTTTCATCATTTTGACAGATAAATGACAGGTGAAGTTCCCAAGCAAGATAACAGACCTCAAATTTGTGAAATCAGATATGTTTATTTTGTATAAAGCTCACAGAGAAAATATACATGGTACCTACACAGACTGTTTAAAAAAAGTCTGTAACATGTAAAGACCACGTTATGTATTGAAGACATAAAAGAGACTTATTAGGCTATGTATGTCAGTGGCTCTACATGCAGCGCCATTTTTCCAAGGGTTTTTTTCTTTTTTCCAAGCGTCCCATTGGATGATAACTACAATCACATTATGCATGTCGGACACCGGATGTAGCTGTCTGCTCTGTTTGCCGGAAAAAAGGTAACGTGATAACAAAAATGTTACAAAAATGTGCAAGAAGTACCGGTGGCAACAATTTTCTTTTGATTTATTGAAAACTTAAGAAGTTGTCAACAAAAATCTGGGTCCTCCACCGATAGGGATCGTTTAAATACAAGGAATTGTGGCTTCGGCCCACCGCCTAAATGCGTCAATGATCTATTTGAAGCGACCAGGTGGACTTCAAACCAGGGTTCCACCAGTCGAAACTGATGACAGCTGTCTTAGTGACAGTGTGGATAGCGATGAAGACTACACTCTTACACCAGGTGATGAAAACGGCAGTAATAGGGGTGTCGGCACTATCCACTAAACTACCGACGCCCGTATTACTGCCATTTTCATCACCTGGTGTAGGAATCTGTACGTAGCATGCACAGGCCTCATGCACAGAGGCCACCTCAATGCAGCGGTCGTGGGCGCGACCCCAGCCTGTGGGTCATGTCATTCACCCACTCTCTATTTCCCCACTTCATGCTGTCCTAAAGCAAAAGGCCAAATAAATAATCTTATAAAAAAACAGCAGTAATAATGCCATAATTTCGTGTAGAGTTTCAGCTTTACATCTGGCCATGTTTGTGAATGCAACCATGTGTACAAGATGTGTATATAATGTAGATAAAAATGTCTGCATTTTTCTATAGTGATTTCTTTTTTCTACACCAGGTGATGAAAGCAGCAGTAGTGAGAGTATTGACAACAGGAGCAGCAGTGATGAAGACTCCAGTGGAAATCGTGATGCACTTCCTAGCACCAGTCTTCTAAGTGAAAATCTTGAGCTCTGTTTCACATTGGATTGTAAAAGTTGGTGTTATAATCAGGCCATTGAAAATAATTGTGTGGTATCAATAAAACCTTCATACCTGAGATGGGAAAATGTGTTCAATTTCTTATTTTTGTACCACTTAATTTAGCATCAGTTTGAAAGCAAAAGCACATATAATTAAAGCTGGAGTCTACGATGTTGGAGACATTTGAAAGCTGCATCTCCTCCACACTCTTCTTTCTCCCTCCTGTGCTCTGTCTGACATTATGCCCCCTCCCTTCTGAGCTGTTTCACCCTCCCCTTTCCGCTGCCTACCAACACACCTCCTCAGGTGGGAGAAGGAGCCAGCACAAGATGAGTTTTGAGAGGAGAGAGAGGACTGACCAAGAGCAACTTTATCATTTAGCTACAAATTTCAACAATGTCGGACTCACAGGTAACTATGACAAACTCCAAAGTTATTACAGTGCCTGTTGAAACAAATGTGACTCTTGTCATTCACTTCAATGTCCGCAACTAACATTGCCAAGCTAGCATTTTAGCACGTTATGTAGGTAAAGTTACAAGTGTCATGTCATAACAATGTAATGCTATAAATAAACAGCTAACGTTAGCTCTGGTACCGCCGGGATAACAAGGAAAAGCTAACAATAACAATGATGTCTATCGCTTGTTAGATAAACGTTGTTTTTGTGAATGACTCGATATATATGAACCGTTTCTTTTTTTTTTTTTAATTTTTAGAGTTCACATGACAGCATGTCTGGGTCCCCGGCACCAAGCACGTCCACGGGCTGAGGTCGTGCTCGAGGCCACGGACGAGGGGGTCAAGATGGGAGAGGAGGAAGAGATGGAGGACGGGGATCTGACCGCGGTTTACTGTCGGAACTGTAGCTGGAAATGGAGGAACTGCAGCGGATACAGGCTCTCCAAGCAGAGCAGATTGCTTATGAGGATGTATGTATATTATTACTTTTATTTTTTTGTTCTGATATAAACTTCAAACTCAGACACACACACATTTATATAGAAGTGTGTGTTTCTGTTACAGAAGATGTTTTTTGAGTGCATTCAATATGTGCTCCAACTATTGTACCTTACCTCAGCAGCAAAACACAGGATGTGTATTGTGACTAAGAGGCAGATGACTGATAGAAAGCAGCACAGTACAAATGCAATGTAAAAGTACTACATAGAAATAAAAAAAGTCTAGCATATAAGCAAGACACCTTTGTGCTGTATATGCCTTTGTAATTTTCAAAACATATAATTTCTGCAGAAATGGAGTAAAGAAATCTTTTTTTTTTTAACATTGAGCCTATGACTGCGATCCTCTTTTTCTGTGTTTTGACTTTATATCATTGGGACACTGCATCAGAAGACGAGTGCAGTGGTGATAGTGTAGTTTGAACTGTTTTGTAATTTTTAAATTTACTTTTCAAATATTATAGAGGATAAAACAATATATTTTATAATAATGGTCAAGTTTACTCATAAACTTTCTAAATAAATCTTTGGGACAATAGTCAAATTTGACTTTGTCCCAAAGATTCACAACACCCACAAAATTACATGATAACTCTGTAACAATGACAATCTGCACTGCATTGCAGGCCTTGATTGGGAGCATGGACCTCAGTGCATCTCATCAGATGATCAAGGCTGTGTTGCAGAATGACCCGTCCTACATTTTTGAACTGAGATCAGTCACATCAGGTGCTCCACCCGTCCCAGGATCCACTGCTGGACCCTCATGGTGTGTTTATGGGAGGTGCTGCGAAATGCCGACAGACCTGGAGAGAAAGTGCTATGGCCACCAACCTGCTGAATGCCTGTCCATCATACCACACACGGACATTTATGTACTGATGAGGGGGTCACTTGCACATAGTCAGGAGATACTGGTCCTACAGTATGGGTCACTTGGAGGTGGGCGGCGAGTTGTTATCCCCAGCTGCTGTGTGTGGAGGATCAGAGACACATTTCCTGATCCCAATGGCAGCTATGTGGGTTTCATCCTATCTAGATTCTAAGGACAAAAACCTGTGTTCAGTGACCACATCAGTGTTGTTAAAGTATTTGAGCAGCTATTTTTTTTTCTAGCATATTTTTTTTTGTTAGTGTTATTTGTTTGTGCTTGGTTTACCTCATTGTTTTGTGTTTAAATTTATTCAATAAACTGTTGTGTATTTTGTATATTTTGTGTGCGTGTCGTTTTCTAAATTGGCAATAGAAATTGAAATTCAACATAGATTTGTTTACTGGACATGACTGTAAAATAGACTATTATGAAAAAACATTAGTCAATACATGTATCATGATACCAGAAAATTTGTTGCTAAAATATAATTTTTATTTTCTATTTAAAAAAAAAGAAAAAAAAAGAATACAATGTACAGCAAGTCTTTTGGTGTCGTCTGACATCCAGTCTTTTTGGTCACTATTCAGAGCAGTGATGACAACTCACTCTGGATGTGACTGTCCTATAGAAAAAGAAAAAAAAAAGTAGCTACTTGTAAGTAACAGTGCAATTTTAAATTTGATTCAATATTGTCATGTAACTCACCAAGCCCTCTGCTAGCATGTGTTTGCAGTAGCTCTGCAGTTTACAGGGCAAGGATACCAGACACAAGTCCATACTGACTAGGGCTGTCATAATTGCTCAAAAATGACATTCGAATATTCCTTCTAAAAATAACTCATAGGTTCGAACCATTCAAAAAATTTTTTTTTAGCATTATGTCCACAAGAGTGCAAACTAACACCAGGAAACATACTTGTATAGGCCTATGTATTAGTACAAGGAAACATAACTACTTGTAGGTATTTTTATTTCAACATAAACGTCTTTGAAAACATTTACATACCCACACATTAAAACACATAAACAATTATCTATAACATAACAACAACTTTAGAAACGACCGCGGACCTCTTGCTCGCCCCCCCCCCTCTGATCCGTCAGGCCACACCGCTTGCGGAAGCGCTGCGAAGAGCCTTGAAGCACCGAGAAGCGAAGCCAGTTTCCTTTCGGCGCCCCTGTTAACCGATTGTGTCATCCACACCGGCTGCGCCGCGCCACGCAGCTCCGTGGCCGGCTCTGGTCTATTTTCTGCGCGAGCCGTGAGTGAATGTGTCAAGTTGGGTGAAGGAGACAACAGCTGGGAGCAGAACCACTTGTCGACCAGCATGAAGAAATGCGCGTCTGATGTGAACGGAAGTGCTCTGGCTCATGCGAGAATTTCGGTGCGCTGCGAATCACAGCACCTCCGCGGGCGGTGTGGCCTTATGCAGTGTGTTCAGTGCAGCGGCCCAGGCCAACG
This sequence comes from Epinephelus fuscoguttatus, assembly GCF_011397635.1. Classification (NCBI taxonomy): domain Eukaryota; kingdom Metazoa; phylum Chordata; class Actinopteri; order Perciformes; family Serranidae; genus Epinephelus; species Epinephelus fuscoguttatus. The sequence goes on from NC_064763.1 coordinate 461,840, forward strand.
CCCACTCGCAAAGAGGACAGCTGCGGTGGTGTTTTTTTTCCGTCCACAATCGAATATCAATTTTCACATTCAAAGGTCCATTTTTTTTTTTCAAATTCAAATTTAAATTCGAATTTAGAATATTCGTTGACAGCCCTAATACTGACGAGGATCGTCGGGCCTCTTCATAGCAGTTCATGGCACAGCACTGGTTCCTGTGAACCATTTTTCAATGATGGCAGTTTGCAGGTCTTTTATGTATCAGTAGTCTTTTTCCACCTTCATAGTGTAGAGGCTCCACTTCCAGTATTTCTTATTAAATACTTTTCCATACCTGCCGAAAGATAAATTTGTAAGCTTTCTTTTGATATTGAATTCATAAGGCACAGGTACTTTGTATATCTACTATTAAAATTTCTAAATAAATTTCAAAATTGTATTCAATTATGTTTACTGTACTTGATGTAATATCTTTTTTTTTTTTTTTTTCTTTACTCAGGACCTAAGATTTTAAAGACATAATCAGATCAATCAGATTGTTGTAGACACATACTGAATAGAGCCATTTGGACGTCTCTTCACTGCTCTATTGACATGGCAGTTATAATCAAGGCCAGCCAGCATGGTTCTAGCAGAATAGACCGGTGGGGTGAAGCTGGAGCGCTTGCTTGCATACATGAGAATGTGATTGTGAAATGACTCCAGCTCTGCTGTTGACCTGAAAGCACAGTGGAAAAAAATATACCAGTTGATTATATATCAACAAACAATGTTTGTCTATCAGACATTACTGTATTGAGAATATACTGTATATATATTCAGTATAAAAACATTTTTACAAAGTCAGTCACTGTACCTGAAATGCAGATATTTGTGAACATTTTTAAGCCAGTATGCATCCAGAACTACTCCCATCAGTTGCTAATGTGCCTCGAAACCTTTTTTTATCCACGTTTTGTCACGGTCCTCTGGCAACGAGCCGTGTTGACAGGCTCCAAGAGCCCATTCATGCTCTCCGTTAACATGGTGTAGGACACCTGACCACAAATCCTGCGTAAAATTGAAAAAAATACATGACTGACAAGATGATTCAGACATCATAACTTGCATACATAAAAAATTCATTTAACAAGTCTAAATATTTAGTAAAAAAAATCACTTAAAAAGAATTCATTGTAGTTCTCTGGAGTCTTGCAACAGTGCCAGAAGTGGTTGCAAATGTCTTTGGTCCAGTCCAGGAGTTCAGAGCATCCCCTTTGCTGCCCTGCCTTACATTTACAGGAAGACATGTGATGTCAAGTAAGTGTTTGAGATGAGTTTCTCTTCTCAAACCATGCAACTATACGTAAATGGAATGATTTGAACTTACTGTGTGAAGTTTTTTGGCCAGGTATTTTGAACCGTGCCACATATCTGAAGTGTGTCTGACGCCACTGTCCCTGTGTCTGTAAGGTCCAAAAAATACCAAAGATAACTACTGGTTTTGTCAGTGCACATCACAATATAACGACACTTGCATTTTTTTGGGGAGTATGAACACATAAACATGTAAACGTAAACACATAACATTTCTAGGACAATTTTCTAACATAAACAAGAAAAATAAAATGCCTGCAACTTTTGGGAGTACATTACAGTAGAATGTGGACTCAGATTTATATACTGATAAAGACAGTAATGAAACAAAACCACAAACTTATTTTCAATGACTCTACTTACTGAAGAGTGCTGATATCTGACGATGGGCATCAGTGCAGAACTCTTTAATGTTGACTTCCTGGCGAAGGGTTTCAAATGTTTGTATGAAGGCTTCCTTCTCCATGGCCACAGAATTCCGCATGGTCTGTCGCTTGTCAATGTTGTTCATGCAGAGAATCTGTTTGGTCTCATTGTCCATTGTTGTGTATGTGCAGTACTGTGCACTGAATCCTGGACTGTCCATTCTTGCATCTCCTAGAAGGAAAGCATGTGAAGAATGGAAGAAAAGACATAAACAAAGACATGTACATAGACAGAGATGCATTTTTGCAAAATACATAATTTTAATATACCGATTGCAATTAAAATTCTGGGACTACTGTAATATATAACATTCCCATGTAAGTTTGTATACACTGAATAACCAAAACCTGGCCATCTAGCTGACAGAATTGTTTCGTGACTTTGACAGACAATGTGACTTGCCAGGGCCTGTTCTGACACCTTTATCAAAACCAAACTCAGAGTCCCCTTACTCAGCATGTTGTCCCAGTGCTCCACCAACAAGGGGGGAGGGGTTAAATGTTAATGTGGGCACTTGTGTAAATGCATGTGTTTGAGAAACTCACCCAAGGCAAAAACTGGTCCCTTTGATTGACACCCTGCAATGATGGCAGCCCTCTTCTCCTCCCAGAACTCCTTGACTGTGTCAACACAATATGCATCCTGGATTCGAAAGAAGGTTGACTTGTTCACCATCCCCATCTTCATGAAGTTAAACAAAAGTGAGATCGTCCTATAGTTATTTCCAGAGAGAAGGATGTTCATTGAAAGCGTAAAGTCTCCTGCCAGCATCCCATATTTAAACTGGGGCTTGGATGCCCATTTTCATACGGTGTGACCACGGGGACATATCTGTGGAAAGGATTAAAAAAAGACTCATCATTGTTCCTGTCTTAAAGTAGTTATTAACATTTGCAGTTTATTTTATAATCACATAATATGTAAGTAAAATTTAAAATACAAACTAACTGACCCATTCCATCACAGCTGCCGTTCCTCTGAAAGTGATTCTTACTTCAAATGGTTCAGGTGCCTTGCATTCAACCTTTGTGAGTATTTCCCTGAAAGGACACTCCTTGACAGGCAGATGCAGATTTTCTGCAAACTGTTTCAGACTGTCATGGTAGATTATGATTGCAGGTTTCCCAACCTCATTATCAACTACCAAAACTTTAATCGCCTAGCGAAAGTTTGGCAAATTCTCTGGTTTCATCTTCCTCTGATGATGACAGGTCTGATTCAGTGTCCTCTGGAGTCCAGGTTTCATCATCGCTGTCCCATTCAATTCTGAAAAAGCAAGAATACATTTGAAATATAAGAAATTGACTGTACAACGTTATGCAGCCACTACAAACACTCCCAAAAATCTTTCAGATTACATAGCAACTTACATGGAGTTTCAGATGTAATTGAATTCATTTTCATCATTGTCCACTGATGGATCATGGGTTGGCAGACTAAATTAACGATTTCAAGAAAGTGTATACAATGTCATGTCACTGAAGTGACATGACAAGTGAAGATGCATGTTATAAAATTTTAGCACAGTTATTTCTAAAACAATTTAGCTTTCAATATTGACATACCTTGGATCTAACTGTTGTTCTGTTGTCTCCATGGGACTGGAGACAGCCAAGTCAAGGACACCAAGCTCAGGAAAGTCATCATCACTGAAAAATGAAATGAATTACTAGTTACATTGACATCATCTGCAATTTATATATCACATTTTTTTTTTTTTTTAAGATATTTTTTGGGGCTTTTTAGCCTTTAATGTATAGGACAAGTATATAGTCTCTCTTCCCCCTTCACAAGTGTGAAGGGGGAAGAGAGAGGGAGTGACATGCAGCAAAGGGCCACAGGCTGGAGTCGAACCCGGCCCGCTGCGGCAACAGCCTTGTACATGGGGCGCCTGCTCTGCCACTAAGCCACCAGCGCCCCTATATATCACATTTTCTATCATCTATACCTCACAAATGTCTATTGCAATGTGTAAGACCATTAGACTTGTAGTCAAGACCGCCTAAACCGAGACCAAGACACTACCAAGACCAGAGAGTTTCAAGACCAAGACAAGACCAAGACCAAGACCAAGACAGACCAAGTCAAGACCAAGACTAGTTGAGCTCAAGACCAAGACCGAGACCGAGACCAAAAAAAAAAAAAAACCTATTTTTTTTGCCATTTTGCATGAGTTGTAGAACAAAAGCACCATACTGGGTTCAGCTGCTTAGTATAAATATGAGAATGTATTATTTCAACTACAGCCACAATAATACAGAGACAGTGCATGTCTTGTGTTATGTGTGAACTCACTATAAATGTTTTCATCAATTGGCTGAAATCAAATGTGTAGCAATTGCATGACCGCTATTTCTACACTATTAGAGGATTGACTCGAGTGCTGTTAAGGACTGGCATGACTATTAACTAATCCCAAAGTCATCTAACAAAATAACAAGCCTCCAACACTACCCTGCACCTCAAAAAAAGTCCAATGAATGGGAAATATGTTACTGATTTAAATTGTACTTAATTTGTAGATGAAACGTGAATTTTAAATATTAAAGATACACATAATTATCGACTTGAAATTGCATTATAGTAGCCAAATTACACTGTATAATATCAGCATCACTGAAATGGCATAGGCCTAATGCTTAATCAATCACAACGATATGCATATATTATTCAAAGGCCAATGATGCCATATATTTATTCAAACAAGGCCACTGTAAGCACAATACTGTAATTAAATACACAGACACACACGCAGGTGCACCAAAAAACGCATTAAATCAAATGCAAAATACGAATAGTTTACAAAACTGTACTTCAAATTGTACATTAACAAGAGGAAGAACTGGTGATCACAAGATTCTGTCACCTTGATGTGTGCAATGGCATCTCATTTATAACACACTTTATCAATATATGAAGCCTGTAGTTCAGTGGGACAAGAACAATAGAACACAGACATCACAAACAAAGAACAGATACATAAACTAATTCATTAAAACTGTAGAACAAGTAGTTCACATGTTAAAGCTGTCATTGATTGCACTTCAAGAACACTAAAAACTGCAGCATCTTATGGCCTAGCCGTGCTCTGTGAGGTCTCATTAGAATGCCTCCTCTGCTAAAAACTCTCTCCATTGGGGCAGAAGAGGCAGGGACAGAGAGGACTTTAAGGCAACATTGTGTAGTTGAGGGAAATGCTCTTGGTTTTTTGACCAAAAGGTCAGTGCATCACAGTCATAGTCATTCATGTTGTCCAGGTACTTGCTTATTTGTGCAGTAATGCTTGAGTCCCGGGTTGTGCTGTGCTGCATCTTAAAAGCCTTGTAGCGTGAAAGAAGACGCTGATGTTTCAAGGGTGGCGGTGAGTCACGGCACAATTCTTCTGCATCTTCCGCATCTTCTGCTAGTGGTGCAGCAGTTGCATCTTGGTCTACCTCTTTGATCAAAAGGTCTGGAAAAAGGTGCGCACACACACACACACACATACACACAAACAAAATACAGGATTAAACAGGATGCTGCTGATGACAATATAATAACAATAACTGTAATAATAACAACAACAACAACCATAATAATTATAGCCACCTGTTAATGATTTCTTAAGGTCGTCTCTGAACCTCTTCAGTGCTGGACCGGATTCCCCATTACGGACATCTAAATCTACCCAGCTCAAACCAAACTGGGGATCAAGCATGGTGGCAAGGAAGTAGATCCGATGATTAAATGGCTCCTTGGGATCCCCCTGCTCCATGTTGATCCTTCTGAAGATCCCTGAGAACCTTTTCTCTAAAGACTTTTTTAGTGCTCTAACTATTGTCACAATCTGCAGCAGCTGCACTTCCATCTTGTTGAGATGAGTTCTTAAGTCCAGGACGGTGGGGACCACCATGCTGATGGTAACCACAGTGTCTCCTTCTGTGAGGTCTGTTGCCTCAGAAAAAGGCTCAAGCACAGTACAAAGGTCTTTCAGCTGGGCCCATTCTCGGGCTGAAAACGCAATATTTTCTGTATCACATTCGCTGCACATTTCTGTGACAGTCCGGTGGCCAAGTGTGGTGAGAGCTTTTAACTGTTTTAAGGTGCTATTCCAGCGTGTGTTGTTAGCTGCCGGGATAGATTTATTAGCCCCAAAGTGGGTCTCAAACATGTCTCTGATCTTAGAACTGCTGTGAAGCAGGGTTGTGAACTTGGTGGCCTTAGCAATGGCTCTTGCTATTGCCTTCACTTCTTTCATGCCATCACTGACGACCAGTTGGAGCGAATATGCAAAGCAAGACAGGCGTTCAGCTGATGACCACGGCTGTTCAAAGTCTTCTACGTCCTCCCACATCATTTCATCATCAAGGTCATCACTGTCACTTTCAGGTTGCTCTGAGTCCGGCAATCTCACTTTAAAGGCCCACTTCATGTTGGATGCGTTATCCGTCAGAATGAAGCTTATTTTGTTGCTAATGCCATACTCCTCAACAATTTCATCAAATTCTGAGGCGATTCGTTCACCACAGTGCTTCCCTGTGAAACACCGACAATCCAGCAAAAAGGATTTTAAACTGTAGGAGTCCTTGTCTTCGCAGGCAATATGCGCAGTAACTCCAAGGAAGGAGCGAAGCCTCCTGTCAGACCAGAGGTCGGTTGTAAGTGCAACACTTGCCTGAGCTTCCAGTGCTTTGATGATGTCATCCTTAACCTTACTGACTAGATAAGGTATCTGCTTCTCTGTCAAGCTGGTCCTAGACACAGGAGTGTATTTGCAGTCCATGACAGAAAGAAAGTGTCTAAAATTTGGATTTTCTACTAGAGACAGGGGCAGAGAGCATCCAATGACAAGGTCCTGGAGGATGGCTTGTGTAATGGCCTGTTGCCTGGATGAATTTGGGGCATATAAGTGGACTCTTTGTGCAAAGGAAAATATTGTCTGCTGTGTGGTGTCTGCCATCGCCAGTGATGCAGGTCCTGCTTTGTACTCCAAGTACTTGCAAAATAGGGAAAGAGACATCTGTAAGACATCTGTTCATATTCAACCACAACAAACTGTCTTGCAAGTGATATGAAAATTAAGTGTACAGTCTAAAGATCAGGTCTTTGCATTATGAAACCTAAGTCCAATCCAGTATGACACATTAACAGATCATCTCTGTATTTGACTTCATCTTTTTGCATAACTGCAGCACTATGCCTGCTCCTCCTGTCAGCCAACTAACTTATGTGTATTGTTGATAAGAAATGAAACCAATCTTAACAGAAAATACACTTCTACTCTATAAAGTCTGATGTTGTTCTCTACAGAATCTGTAGCCTAAACCATTCTGCAGCTGTAGTGGCATGATAGGCTCATAGGGCCACACAGAAGAGGACTTAACCGTGTTAACCACATCACACATTATACATACATGTACCACATCATATACCACATCAAACATTTAATAAAATAAAATATATAATAATAAAATAAGGCTGCATTGCATGTTGATCATTTAGGCACGAGAGGGAGCAAGCGTATGCGTCAGTGTGTGTGTGTGTGTGTGTGTGTGTGTGTGTGTGTGTGTGCTCTCCCGGATTGACAGACTGTGTGCAGCGGCAGCGACACCGTACCGTACCGTACCCCACCCCCACCCTTCCTCCCCCACCACCGTCACCACACATGGTGGTGGTGGTGGTGGTTTTCAGTGCGAAACACTGAAATCCAAACAGAGACGACCAATGCTACAGCCTTTCGTTAGCTGAAGTCAAAGCCATTCAATTGGCAAACAATTCAAAAGGTTGCCAATTCAAAGAGCTAGCTACCTGTACTTAGCATGTGTTTACATTCGGTGTTCACCAGGTTAATAAAGTCCGCAGAGGCTTACAAAAATCTATCCCTATTATCTAACTTTATATCGCACATGTAAGAACGCATTCACAATAATAAATACACATAATCTGTTTGGTCACGGGAGGTTGGAGAGGTGGTTAACGTTACTGCTAACTAAGTATCAGAGCTAGTTGCTTACCATTCCCGGTGTTTTCGCTCCAGATGTCTGGTGAAAGTCGATGTGGTCCCTCCTGTCTCCGTTAAACACACTTTGCAAAATTTACATATTGCACAATGCTTCTTCTTCTTTGTTGTGTGGCAAACAAACTCTTTATGGTCTGTAAAACCAAACCTGAAGACTGACGAATTCGCCGACACATGAGAGGACGAGCGCCAACCTGTGCCTGCCTGGATATTATAGGTTACAAATCCCTTCGAGACCGCTCGGCCAGCCCGAGACATTGCGAGACCGAGAGACCCGAGACCGAGACAAGACCGAGACCAAAGACTGTCGAAGCCGTGACAAGACCAAGACCGCAAAAAAGTGGTCTCGAGACCGGTCTCGAGACCAAGACCAGTCTCGAGAACTACAAGTCTAAAGACCATCATATCAAATTGTCATTTGATATGAGTAAAAGAGGGAAAGCTAAAAAACAAATGTTGTGCCATATAATAAGCTGTGAGGACCACCCATTTACCTAAAACGTGTAGGAAATTGTATAAACAAGATCGAGGAGACCACAACCCCACAACTTGGAATTTGACCCTCCTTTACAAACTAGTTTACCCAACTCCCAGGAACAAGTTGTTGACATCTTACAACCTCCTGCCTAAGGTTCAAGTACACAAGGTAGAAGGTACAAAGGTGGACACCTCTGTATCCACAACTTATCATATACACAAAGGAGATAATTTACATTTCTTCACCCCCTACAAAGAGGCATGCACGTAGACACCTCTGTACCCACAAATTATCATATACACAAAGGAGATAATTTACATTTCTTCACCCCCCTACAAAGAGGCATACATGTGAAAATGCAAATGCAGACACCTCTCAACCTCACAAAAACACACAAAAACATTTATTTTTTTTCCCCCTTACTTGGGGCATTTGTGTGTACTTCCTGTTTACTTCATCGACAAAGCCTCTATCAAAATGACCAAAAAAAGAGAGAAAATTTCAAAACCTTGACAGCTGATAAGTAATGTATTTGAAATATCCCTTTCCCCCTCTCTATAAATTATCATTTCCGCTAATGTGTCTTTGACAAGATTTAATTTCATTACATGCAAATGTAAACCAAAGCACTATTCGGACGGGATTAGTTTTATATAGGGACGTGGGGTAATGTCACTTTACCACAGGACGTCATATTAATAATATTAATGGCCGATTCGCACGGGATAAGAAATATCAGTAAAACTACCACAAGTGGGAGGGGTAAATTCATTCATGCACCGCCGTCCCCTCCTGCTGTCATGTGTGTATGATAGGACTGTCAAAAGCACCAGGAAATTGAGTTTGAATATTTTCGAATTAATTTAGTAGAGTTCGAATAATATTAGAATTTATTATTATTAGTATTAGTAGGCTATTATTATTATTATTATTATTTTATTTATTCTTTTTTTTTTTTTACAAAAAAACCCCACAAAAAATAAGATGCTTATTGCAATATGAACGTGACGCTCGGATGAAAACACCCGTTCTTACCTCACTGAAGTGCCAGGTATGATCAACTTCTGCCTCGCTATCTGAGCAATGTTTGGATACTTCAGTGCGTAGTTTTCCACCACAAGAGTGGATCCTGGTCAGCTCGTAGTGGTGTCTCATTCTGGTAACGTTTCCTCTCTTCTTCAAAAAGGGTAGGCAGGGAGGCAGCAGGTGCACCACTCTCCCTGTATGTCTCCCCGAACAGGTCACACATCGCGGACAGCGCAGTGGGTGGTGTTGGCGCAGCGGGCTCCTCCGTCGGCGCCTCTCCTTCCCTCTGCGTCCCAAACGGGATTTGCCGTGATATACGACATTATTGATAGTATTAATTAATTTTTAATGATATTCAAATTATCAAATTTAGGTTCGAACTTATAAAAAAATATATATATTCGAATATATTTCTAACTTCGATTGTTTTTTTGACAGCCCTAACACACATATTTACTGCTGGTCTATTCGCACGGGATTAATTACCTGGGGTAATTGTCCGGGACCCTTTTACAGAAGGTAAAAGTCGCGGTAATCTTTACTGACATTGTGCCGTAATGATTACTGACACGGCACATTTGGACGGGACTAAAATCTCTGGTAATTATTACTTTACCCCACGTCCCTATTTAAAACTAATCCCGTCCGAATAGGGCTCAAGACAGTAAAATCTGTGGGATATTACCGAGAAGGGTCCATATATTTTATGACCATGAAGTTGTACTCACAGGTGTGACATAGTGATGGGAATTATGGCTCTTTTTAGAGAGCCGGTTCTTTTGGCTCGGCTCACTAAAAAGAGCCGGCTCTTTCGGTTCCCAAGTGGCTCCTCAGATTTAGGTTGTTTAAATTAATTTTTTACCAACAATAATGTAAAATTCTGTGTAAAATAAATTACAAATGTAAAAAACATACCATATCAAATGTTTATTAGGGGGCCAAGCCCGAGGGGCCTTGGGGAATGTGTATGCAAGCAGACGCGTTTCCTAGGACCAACGGTGCTAGGAACCCTATTGTATTTGTAAAGATTTTTATAGTTCTCTATTTTTATTCTTCCGTTGATAAAAGTGGTGCTGCAGGCTAAACTGTGCAAGGGAGGGTGGTGCAATTTGGAGGGTCGGTCCAGACCCCTGCACGTACCTCAGACGCAAAAAAACTACATATGTCCGCCTGCAGGGGGCGCTATAACCAAGGCCAACGTGTTTTGGCCTATAACTCCCACACCGTATGTCGTACATTCAAAAACGTTATATCCCCAGATTCCCTGAATAGAGCTGAATCACTTGCAATTGGCCATGCCCACTTCCGCCTATAATTTTTTCCCGCAAAATCGCAAAAACTGGAAAACCTACTTTTTTGAACTCCTCCTTGGGATTTTGTCCGATCCGCATGAAACTTGGCAAGTACACTCTTCACCTGGATGTAACGATACCAGAAACTCACGATACAATATTATCACGATAAAGAGTCCACGATACGATATATATCATGATATATATACAAGGGAAAAAAAGAGAACATTTATTGTTAAAAATAGCTATTTTATTCAAAAATAGTGCATGTACACTGTACAGCATGTTATTTTTAACTTGGAAGCGTATCATAAACAAATCAACACACAGTTGAACATGTGCTTTCATTTCCCCCCATTACTGCCAGGCAGGCAGACATTAAAGTGTCATAACAAAGTCACGTCAATTAAAACTATAGTGACAGAATATGAAAATGGAAACATTCAGTATTTTTTAACCTACTCTGAACAAAAGTAGTGTAGTACTATTACTAGAAAGTCATCTGAATGACATCAAATTATGAGGATAGAGCGGTCTTAATATTCATCAAATATACAGATAATCGCAATCGCAATCCCTCACTCACAGATACACAGAGAGACACAGAGACACAGAGAGAGAGAGAGAGAGAGAGAGAGAGAGAGAGAGAGAGAGGTGGGTAGAGATGTGTGTTAAAGAAAACCAAAATAAATAAAGCCCAGCCATTTCCCTGGAAGTCATAGAAAAACTCAAAAACACACATTCACTCAGTTTGTTCATGCCAGGTTGACAATCTTGACATCAAGGAGACCCTAACACTTTCTCAGAACAGGAGATGAGGAGAGGAAAGCTCTGGTCCTGCGCTTTCATGTGATATGTGTGGCATTTCTGTGCAACCCTGCATTCGCGAGTAATTCATCCAAAAGTAATGTGTGTGCAAAGCTGTATGAAAGCTCTGTTATACATTATTTTAGCGTAAGCCACGATTACGCTGTTTCACGTGATATGTGTGACTTCTTGCTATGATGAACGGTCGGAAAATCCACAGAGAAGAACAATTAATCTCCTTTTATTCGCTGTTTCCTCCGGTCACGCATGGGTCAGAGTCGGAGGCTAAGAGGCTGAGCTGCACGAGTCTGCTGTCACCTGCGCGCACAATTGCATGCAAAGGATTATAGGGAAAGTAGTCACACAGTCATATTACTGGCTCTGTAGGAGAACGCAGCTATATAACTATCGTGGCATTCCCACGAAGGTATTGAGAATTTATTTTATCGCGATACCGCGAAATTTGACATATTGTTACATGCCTAGTAGCTAGCTATAAAAATGTAAACTGTTGCATATCTCAGTCAAACGTAATGCTATCAACACCAAATCTCAGATCCTTAGTTGGCATGACACTGTGAAGGTATGAGCCAAATTTGGCGAATGTTGGCCACTAGGAGGCACTACAAATATGGGAAGTTTATATCTCTTAAACAGCTACACCCATTTCTATGAAATTCGGTCAGTATGATGTAGGGCCATTCCTGAGGCCATATATTGAAGGTGGTCATGACTGGTCAATGTGGGCGTGGCTTATTATAGGATAAACAACAAACATTTACTACAGCTGAACTATTATGCTGAGGGCTGTGAAATTTATAGGGTACATATAGAATAGGACACAGATCTTCCATACCAGAAATTGTGCATATGCTCCACTAGGTGGTGCTATAATGGATGCAAACGTGTTTTTGCGTGTAACTTCCACATTTTAAATGACACATTCATAAACATTATATCCATGTGTTCCCTGAATAGAGCTGGGTTTTCTGACACAGGCCCCGCCCACTTCTGGTGCACATTCTCTTTGCTAATTCGCCACATGTCCAAAACCTACTTTTTCTAACTCCTCCCACAGTTTAAGCACCACCTGCATGAAACTTTGCACATAGAATCTCCAGATGTGTCTGATCAAAAGTTATCAAAAGAATGTTGGCTCTCCAAAAAATGTGCTAGTTATAATCAAACTATTTTTTTTTTGCTAGCTGAAAAACACATGTTGTTTCATTTTTTGGTCAAAATAAATGCGTTCAACATCAAACTTAAGTCACTTGTTCCTGAGGTCATCAAGAGGCTCTATGCCAAATTTGGTGCAAATTGGCTGATAGGTGTCGCTATAACAGATGCAAATGCGATTTCTCCTGTAACTTCCACATTTTAAACAACACATTCATGGCCTTCAATGCAATGTATTTCCTTAATAGAGGTGGGTTTTCTGACATAGGCCCCGCCCACTTCTGCTGCAATTTGCCCTTGCTAAGTCACCACATATCCAAAACCTACTTTTTCGAACTACTCCTACGGTTTAAGTGCCACCTGTGTGAAACTTTGCACATAGAATCTCCAGATGTGTCTGATCAAAAGTTATCAAAAGAATTTTGGCACTCCAAAAAATGCGCCAGTTATAACCAAACAATCATTTTTGCTAGCTAAAAAACACATATTGTTTCATATTTTGGTCAGAGTAAATGCTTTTAAAATCACATTTAATTTACTTGTTCTGGAGGTCATCCAGAGGCTCTGTGCCACATTCGGTGCAAATTGGCTAATAGGGGGCGCTAAAAACCCACAAACATCAAGTCTCAAGTACAAGATTTGAACAAAATTTGGTGAGTGTGATGTGGGGTCACTCCTGAGGCTGGACATAAAGTTAAGTAATGATTGGTCAAAGTGGGCGTGATTTATTACAACAAATCCAAATCACCACAATTTCAGCCTTTCACACTTCCAGTGCACTTCCCATTACAGCAAATACCGCGGCTCGGACGTCGGCCCGTGTCCCTGCACTCGCCCTGAGCCCGTCGTGCTTCGGGGCCGACTTCTGTGGGCTCCGTGGGGCACGGGGGCTGAGTTGCGCGGGAGGCTTGGCCCCCGTTCATAACTGCTTGCAGTTCTAGTTATTTATGTGGCTTTATATACTCTACAGAGTGCTACAAAAAAAATTATAAAGTACAAAAACTTTTAACTATTTTAAACTTTTAGCTGTTTACTATTAAACACTTAACTATCTTAAACTTGTAACTATTTACAGTGAAACAACAGAGAAGCTTACAGAATCACACAACAGAATATAACAAACTGCAGAAGCAGTTGCAGTAGACACACTGGCACCTTCATTAATGGCAGGTTCGCTTGCTTGTCTTTTCTCTTCCAGTTGCACTGATGGATGAACAGTTCTCATATGCCTGTGCAGGTTGTTTGGATATGAGATTTTAATTTTGCAGACTCTACACTCTGCCCTTGTATAGTCAGTGTAATTGAAATGATTCCAAATTTTACTGCTTTTCCTGCTGTATTCATTTTCTCAACTTTTTTACCTTTCCAGCATGTTGTCGCTCTCTGTAGCACCTGCTCTCTTTCTCTCTCTGTCTCCCTCCCTCCTGTTCATGTGCTCACTGTGCTGTGTGTGTCTGTAAACCCCGTCCCTCCCCCTTTCCAGTTTTGGAAAACGGTCAAAGCTTTGCAGAACAAGAGGGTTGCTGGCCCTCCTCTAAAACTGAGGGTCAGTGATTCCGTTGTTTCTGACAAAAAGGACAAGTCTAATGCTTTTAATGTACATTTCAAAAAAGCTAGCCATATTTTTGATGAACGGTACCCCAATTGTAACTTGAGTCACGGTGCTGTGTTCCCTAATCCACCTAATATCTTACCTACTTTTGACTTAAGGCCACTTTTGGTATCCGAAGTATTGCAGGCCTTGACCCTTATTTTTTAAAACTTGAAGCCCCGGTTTTAGCTCAACCAGTCACTGATATTTTAAATCTTTTGATTTGTACACAGGCAGTCCCTGATATTTGGAAACAAGCCTTTGTCTCTCCTTTATTGAAAGCCGGTGACCCAGTGGACTTAAACAATTATCGTCCCATTTCAAATCTGTGTACTCTAGCTAAAATCCTAGAATCGCTAGTTGCTGATCAATTGAAGTCATTTATTGAACAGCATAATATTCTTAATCCCATGCAATCTGGTTTCAGATCTAAGCACAGCACCGTGACTGCCTGTTTGAAGGTTGTTGATGATATTAAGTCTGCACTTGAGAAGAAATGGTTTTGTGTTGCCTTATTTATTGATCTGTTGAAGGCATTCGACACAGTAGTAGACTTACTGAAGTCCTTGTCGAATGTTGGTTTTGGCCCCAGTGTGATTAACTGGTTTCTGAGCTACCTTTCTGATCGATCTCAACTTGTCAGGCTAGGTGACACTGTTTCTGACCCAGTCACCTTGGATAAAGGGGTCCCGCAAGGTTCCATTTTGGGGCCGCTACTTTTTTTTGTTATATGTGAATAATTTATGTGCCCAGTCAGTAGGGTTGGGTCGGTTTTCGGTAATACCAATTCGGTCCAGTACTCTGTCTTGGACCAGGTTTTATTTTTTGAGACCGACCGGACCGCATACTTGTGCAGAACGTATGCGGTGCGGACGCCGCGGAGGTCCGCCCGGTAAAAGTGGACATCCACAAGCCCTGTGCGCGCAAAGCACGACTGCGCGGACTTCGCTCCGCACACCAGTGTCACACAAAAGACTGTTTGACATGTGTTTTTCACATCGCGGGGATTTTTCACAGACATTTTTACACGTAGTCCGCTCTGCTTATAGTAAGCCCGAGTCTGTGAGCACCTGTGTCTGCCTCTTCACCAAGCGCACAGCAAGCAGGAGAGAGAGGGGGGTGGGGCGGGGACTGAGCTAGGACGTGCGAGTGCGCATGCGCCTCTACTGTAGCCTGGAGTTTGTTTAATAGTGACGGGGAGTTGATAATGGCGGACAATTTAGTCTCGACGAAATCAAGGAATGCGCCACTATGGCAACACTTTGGCTTTGAGCCAGACGAAGGAGGCAACCCTTGTTTGCACTGATTGAGTAAGCTGCAAAATTTATTTGTAAGGAATAAAAGAAACAACTTGTTACTGTCACTCTGTTGTCCTAAGGGCATTTTTTATTTTAAATGAGTCAAGTGCGCCCCCAAGTGGCGAAAATCTGGTATTACCGACTTGATGCGGTTTTTCACAAAAACCGGACCGTTTTTTTTTTCTCATACCGACCCAACCCTACCAATCAGTGCACTCATCTTTTCACATGTATGCGGACGATACGATCCTGTATTCTTGTGCTCCTACCCTTGGTGCTGCAATCTCTAATCTACAGTCTGATTTTGTTGTACTGCAGCATGTGCTTATCGATTTTAAATTGCTTTTGAATGGGAGCAAGACAAAGGCTATGCTGTTCGTACCAAATAAGACTGTACTCTCCAATCCTCCTAGGTGTATTTTAACTCTTGATGGTACCAATATTGAGTATGTTGATACGTATAAGTATCTTGGTATCTGGTTGGACGTGAATTTTAACTTTAACTTTGACCCGCTGTATCATGCTGCATTGAGATTCATTTCAAATTCTGCATTGTGCATTGTACACTCTAGTGGGCTGGTCCTCACTCACTATGTGCAGGATTCAGCACTGGTATAATTTGATTTATAAGGCCTTGTTGGGCACTTTGCCTGCGTACATTAAAACGAAATTTGTCCTGGCTCAAGACTCCCACAACCTCAGTTCCAGCACCTGGTTGCGTTGCATCGTACCCTCAATACGGACTGAGGCTGGTCGTAAGAGTCTCTCCTGTTTTGGCCCTTGGTCATGGAATGACCTCCAAACACGACTCAAGTTTGCCTCTCTAGTCTCTTTGGAGAGCTTTAAGCACAATAATGCTGAGCTTTTGTCTTTTTATGTGATCATTCCTGCTTTTCCTGCTTGTTGATGGTAGTCTTTTTCCTCTTTATGTCATCTCCTGTGACTGTGTTCTGTATGTGTATTTGTTTTTATTTATTGCTCTCCGACGTGTAACGCTTCTGCCTCTTGGCCAGGTCACCATTGTAAAAGAGATTTGATCTCAGTTGGTTTTACCTGGTTAAATAAAGGTTAAATAAAAATAAATAAATAAATTGTGCTGACTGCAGACACACAGACATATTGACCAATCATGTGCGTCATGAACAGAAAAAAACCCCCCCAAAACCCAAAGTGGCTCCCAATCAGGAGCCGGTTCCCGTCGTTCACGTCAAAGAGCTGGCTCTAAGAGCTGACACTGTGATAATATAGTGGACGCTGCGGGAGGTGGTTGTCTCTGCAGTCCTGGAAAAAAATCAACACAAAAATACTATTAGTGAACAACAACTATGTGTCTACGGGCAAGATGACAAACAAAGTTCACAGAGAGAGACAAAACACTCCCTCATCATAACACTGTAAGCTACACATGGACTATGTAGACATAGTTTCACGTTAATAACGCTGTTGACAGAGAGGCTAACAGATGCTGTTGATCTTTAATCATTACAGTGAACAAGGTAACTGTTAGAGGCTGTACACATGAAATATGTTCACACACAGAGGCAACAGATTAGTGCCGTTAGCCGGCATAGATGCTAACATTACTTTGAGACTGAGTAGCTGTCACTAGCCGACACTAGCTGTCACTAGCCGACAGATAAGCTAACGTAAGCTAACGTTAGCTTTTCTGTTGTAAACTGACATTCAAGTTACCGAGCAAAGGATAACGTTACATACAGTGACGTTACTGTAAGTTTTTTCATGAACATAATGCAACTTCCACAATAACATAAAAGCTTTTTCAGTGGCAGGCTTTCATTCCTGTCCTTTTTTGGTTGTTTGGGCAAGCAGAGGTGGTGGAGGTGTTTTTTTCCTTCCATGGCTGCACTGGCTGAAGTTTTCTCTGTGCTGCGCAGATGGGGAAGCCGCGCCAACTTGTTTGAGTGTTGAGGGGCGTAGCAGGAAGTTGGAAGGGAGGACACTGAGGGAGAACGGGGAAGAGATGGAGGCAAAGGGGGATGGGCTAACTTGACTGAGGCAGTACGCCCTTCCGGCCCGCGATGCTTGGATTGGTTAGATTCTTAGCAAGCCTGTGGCTGCTAAGGAGGGCGGATTTTTTTGGTTTCTTTTGCTGTTTGTAACACATAGGGAGTACTTTTCAGTCATAAACACCATTATATTGAAGATAATTATTATGACATATGTTAGAAATCGTAGACTCCAGCTTTAATTTTTTTTTATATAATTGTAAATAAATGTAGGCCTCAAGGGGATAAATTGACTGTTAATTTACACACATGCGCCCGTATTTTTTACTATGATAGCTGCATAGAATATAGGCTACACATATATACTATACATACATACATACATATATGTATATATATATATATATATATATATATATATCTATATATATATCTATATATTTATACATATATACACACATATATATATATGTGTCTATAGATATAGATATATATATACACACACACAGTAAAAACGGCTTATAGTCATCACCTCTGTCCGGGTCAAATTGATCACTATAAGCGGATAATTATTATAACCTTTTTTTTTTTTTTTTTTTTTTTCTGAATTTCTCATACAGATTACCATCTAATTGACTTTTGTATATTAGTTACATGAATACAAAGTAATGAAACAGGCAGCTTCGTTATTTACCGAATGTTAATGACTGTTTCAAAATACAGAACAGCTGTTTCAAACGTTTGTTTCGCTGTTTTTGGCAGTTTGTCATATCAGTGAGACTACGTTTTTCATTGAGAGACAATGACTTTTTACTTTCTCCGTCATGATTTCGATGTGCACGTATCACCAGCCTCAGGTCACCAGCTGTGTGTTGTGTGTTATCCCATGCTGCGGGGATGGGCGCCGTAGTGAGAAGGTTGAACCAGAATCGACTTTTGGAGAAACGCAATCTGTAGCGCTTTACAACCCTGCCATGAGGGAAGACAAAAAGACAAGAGAGAGAGAGAGAGAGAGAGAGAGAAGCAGTGGTTGAGCGAGCTAGAGAATGGATGAGGAGAGTGAGCAGTGGTAGCGAGAAAGCCGGCGAATGAGAGGAATATTCATGGAACAAATATGCAAATGTCAGTTAGATGGTAGGCCTAATCTGCATGAGAAATTAAGAAAAATTAAAAAAAAGAAAAGGTGAATTATCCGCTTATAGTGATCAATTTGACGCCCAAACGGAAGTGATCACTATAAGTGTTTTCCACTGTGTGTGTGTGTATATATATATATGTATATATATCTATGTGGCTATTATAGTAAAAAAAATACGGGTGCACGTGTGTAAATTAACAGTCCCTTTATTCCAAATGTCGTAAAGAATGCAAGGAAAGAACATTTAATAGAGCCCTGGAGGGATGAACCCCGTTAAAGAGTGCCCGCCCAGATGGGACGCTCTAAAACTAAAGCGAGCGTGCCCGCAAGGAGGCAGGGATCATTTCATTGGTCAACAATAAACCTGGCGTTCTATTGTGTAATGGCAGGAGCACACCAGGGGGTGGCACTGTGGAACTATGGGTTCTGTGTGTGTTCAGAGATATGTAATGTTAAGCAGATGAAGTGTGAATAAAGTTTTAGAGAGAATAGTACGTTGTTGTTCTTGAGTCATACAGAGATAAACAATACAATTGGTTGGGGGATTTTGACAGGGTTATTACACAAAAAAATCCAAGTGCAAGGCAGAAATCTGAGAACAGAAATTCCACGAGTGCACAGAAGCAAATTGAGTGCAAGGAGAAGAGCTGAAGCTGGAGCAGGAAATTTGTGCAAGCAAAATTGTATCTGAGTGCGAGTACACAGTTTGAGCAGAAGCAGAGTAGATCTAAGCATAAGCAGAGGCTATTTGAGTGCGAGGGCAGGGTTTTGAGGGACAATATTACAAAATCTGAACGTGAAATCAATAAATAATGCTCTCAAACTGATAGATCACTCTCTTGAATAAAGATAGGAAAAAAGCTCTATAGATTTAACCTCCAGCTGGCCCTTGTTTGTAAATGGGGTCAGGATGTGAATGTTGGGAATGTGCCAACTCCTGTGAATCAGGGTAAAGGCTCTCTTAGGCATGGGAGTTAATAACCAGTCAACTGTTGAAGGATGCAGATTCTGCAAGGTGGATGCATATTTCACCCATTTTAAGAATGTACAAGTCCAATGTGTTCTGGGTTGGGATATGTGTTGTCAGATTTGATTGGAGGAAAGTGACTCTTTCACACATTCAGCTTTTCTTAATTTGTATTGTGATACCTGGCAATCCACACTATTAACCCCAATAGTAGGTAGTATCTCAAGATGGCGCCCCCAGTACGGACGCCTGTTACAGCAACTCCTGCTCACCGCTGAGCTTTTTTCAATTTCTTTTTCATTTAACTTTTTTATTCAGAGTTTTTTTCAGTGAGCTAGCTAGCACTTATGTTTTGTTTTGGTATGGAGATGAAGACCGCTCTCTTTATAGTGGTCTTTCTCCTATTTTTCCACGGATGTGATCGTATGGGGGGACCCGGTGCCCAGCCGTGGCTCCATTGTTTACACCCGGGACCAGCTGCTAGCACTGCGTCACACCGCGGTGCAGCCCGAGGAGAGGCATGATATTCCCCACGAGCTGCGGAGAAGGGGACGTCGTGCCAAAGTGCAGCGCCGACACCGGAGGAGACGGAATAAACCCGTCCTCCCGTCCATCATCATGGGGAACGTAAGATCGCTCCCCAACAAGATGGACGAGCTTTTGGCGCTGACTTGCCATCAGAAGAAGTGGGTGAATGATCTGAATCTGTTCTTCAATAGATTTGATCAGTCTGGCCCTCCCCTGGCCCAGACATCACGGCTGCAACCCCCCTCATCCTCACCTTCACCACTACCTGTCAGGTGAGAGATCAGCTGAGGAGGATAAAGACGACAAAGGCTGTGGGTCTAGACGGCATCAGCTCCAGGCTCCTGAAGTCCTGCGCAGACCAACTGCGCGGGATAGTTGAAACCATCTTCAATCTGAGCCTGAGGCTGGGGAGAGTACCACAGCTGTGTAAGACATCCTGCATGGTACCTGTGCCCAAGACTCCGCACCCCAAGGACTTCAGCAGCTTCAGACCGGTGGCATTAACATCGCATCTCATGAAGACTCTGGAGCGCCTGGTCCTGTCTCGTCTCCGCCCCGCAGTAGGCCCTTCAATGGACCCGCTGCAGTTTGCCTACCAGCCTGGCATTGGGGTGGACGACGCCGTCATCGTCCTCCTGCATAGAGCTCTTTCTCACCTGGAGAAGCCCGGAAGCTCTGTGAGAATCCTGTTTTTTGACTTCTCCAGCGCTTTCAACACCATACAGCCTGCACTTCTGAGGGACAAACTGGAGCACGTAGGGGTGGCTAATCACCTCACATCCTGGATCCTGGCCTACCTCACGGATCGGCCGCAGCATGTCAGGACTCAGGATTGTGTATTGGACTTGGTTGTCTGCAGTACGGGGGCCCCACAAGGGATGGCGCTGGTGTCGTTCCTTTCTGCAGGCGCAGACTGCTCCCCCCGTCACCATCTCAATGTTCAGGGAAAGGACATTGAGATGGTGACTAATTAATCTTAAAAGAATATTTCACCCACAAAATGACCATTTGTATAACAATTACTCAATGACAACTCTTGGGTGTTCATCTAAACAATAAACTGGACTGGACTAATCACATAACAGTACTATACAGGAAAGGCCAAAGCAGACTCTACCTGCTGAGGCGGCTCAGGCCTCTTGGAGTGCAGGGGCCGCTCCTGAAGACCTTCTTTGACACTCTGGGGGCATCAGCCATTTTTTACGGAGTGGTCTGCTGGGGCAGCAGCGTCTGGGCTGCAGATAGGAAGAGACTGGACAAGCTGATCAAGAAGGCCAGCTCTGTCCTGGGATGCTCTCTGGACTGTGCAGGTGGTGGGGGAAAGGAGGATGAAAGCCAAGCTGTCATCTCTGAGGAGTAACGACTCCTACCCCCTGCAGGAGGAGATAAAGGCTGCGGTCAAAAAGTCCCCCCATCATCTTTTCCTAACCACTTTTCCTTGACCTCGATGGAAAATGTCATGAGGTCAAGGGAAGATGTGAAGGAGATTTCATAAGGACTTAGGAAAAGACAACTGCGGTGCTGAGAGAATCCGACTGCATTTACACTGGGCTATGTAATGATGCGATGGCGTTTGTTATTGACGTGGGCCTGCTGTGGTGAAACTACAATGTTCTGAAGATGGACTACAA
This sequence comes from Epinephelus fuscoguttatus, assembly GCF_011397635.1. Classification (NCBI taxonomy): domain Eukaryota; kingdom Metazoa; phylum Chordata; class Actinopteri; order Perciformes; family Serranidae; genus Epinephelus; species Epinephelus fuscoguttatus. Next base: position 483,498 of record NC_064763.1, read on the forward strand.
AAAGCGCATCTTAGATAATGCACCCCGTACGTTCTCATCATGTTGTTTCATGCAGGATATATAAACATGGATAACATGGTGAAAGATATTATTTAATTACTAAGGTCGGAAATGAATTGGAAAAAGGAATATAGGCTAACAGCCACAAACTGAAAAGAAATTGTCTCATTGAGAATGCTTGCTCATTTTGTTGACTGTTTCCCCTTCTTTTTGTTAACTGGTTTCCCTTCTCGTTTACATTTTTTGGGCGCATGTATGTCTATAATATACTTACATATGATACATTTCACAGGAAGCAAAGGAGGGGACTGGCAGAGATTTAATTATTAACAAACCATATCATTCTCAATGTCATCCTTAAAGTTTATCAGCTGGAACATCCGGGGCATTGGGTCGCCAGCAAAATGTACGAAAGTTCTTAACCACCTGGCTAAAATAAAACCCAGTTTCTGCCTACTACAGGAAACACATCTCACAGCATCAGAACATATAAAACTTAAGACCAAATGGATAGATCAAATCTTCTCTGCCTCTTACAACTCCAAAAAAACGACGAACTGCTATCTTGATAAATAAAAATATCCCATATCACAATGAAACTACAATCACAGATCCAGATGGCCGTTTTGTTATCATTAAAGGACACATCAGAAATGTTAAAATAACAATTGCAAATATTTACGGACCCAATGAAGACAACCCACATTTTTTTCATACAGTATTCCCTCATCTCAATAATCTTTCCGATTCAGCAATTATAGTAGGGGGGGATTTTAATACAGTCCTCAGTCCAAATCTTGACAGATCAAATCCTGGAACCACTCACAGATCATGGCACTCATCTGATATTATCAAAAAATACATGGAAGACCTTGGAGTTAGCGATTGTTGGCGAACCAAAAACCCACTTCATAAAGAATACACTTACTACTCACCCCCTCACAAGTTGCTCCCGCATTGACTAGTTTCTTCTAAGTAATTCTATTATACCTCAAATTAACAACTCAGAAATTCATCCAATAATCATCTCAGACCATGGCCCAATCAGCTTTGATATAGTGCAAGAACCTACACAAACCCCTTTAAGTAGATGGCGGTTCAACACTTCACTCCTAGCAGACACAGATTTTAATAACTTTCTCAAGAGAGAGTGGGCGTCCTTCATAGAGCTGAACGACTCCCCAGAAATATCTCCATCCGTTCTTTGGGAAACAGCAAAAGCAGTCATTAGGGGCCATATCATCTTATACTCTACTCACAAGAAGAAAAAGGAACAAGAAAAACAAGAACTGCAACATAAACTGAAACATCTCCATTCTCAACAATCCTGCAACTCCACTGAACATACTCAAAATGAAATACAGAAAGTTAAAACATAGCTTGATAACATAATACATCAGCAAACTCAATGTCTCATGCAAAGAACGAGACTGAATTATTTTGATCATAATGAAAAATCAAGTAAATTTCTCGAGAAACAACTGAAAAGAAACAAAGAAAAATCACTTATTACAACAATCCAAGACCCACAGGGAAACTTAATATACAACCCAAAAGAAAAAAACACAATATTTTGTAACTACTATCAAACTCTCTACCGCTTAGACAATGTAACAAATATCTCTGACATCCACTCCTTCCTCAACAATATTGAACTACCAAAAATAACAGAAGAACAAGCAACCATATTAGACCGACCCTTAAACTCAGAAGAACTCAGGAAAGCCATTTTCTCCATGCCCAACAACAAATCACCCGGTTCAGATTGTTACCCAATAGAATTTTATAAACACCACTGGCACCTCATATCTCCCCTTTTCAACAGAGTGGTCAATGAAATCAAATCACCAGGGGCCTGTTGTTTGAAAGTATAATTAACCAATCCAGGATAAATGGAAAAGCGAGGCTGGACAAATTCCCCTAAGTCCATCCTGGCTTAATTGGTTGTTCGAACACCAAGCCAGGCTGAAGAGGCGCGGCTTTGTCAAGCCAGGTGTAACTTATTCAGGTGAGTGCGCGTCCACAGCTTTCTTAAATAGACCCCGAGATCGATCACAGTTTCACCGATGCAGCAATGGAGAAGGCACGTGCGGCTTACTTCTCACCCAGTGAGCAGCGTCTCATCATGGACACTTATGAAGAGGTAAAACATATAATCACAAAGAAAGGAAACACTGCAGCGATAATAAAGCAGAGAGAGAGCACGTGGCAAACAATTGCGGACCAACTGAATGCGTAAGTAATCTTAAAATATACACTTGCGGTGCAAATGAATCTGTCATAATTACAATTAAAGTTCCTTCCACAAATTAACAGTTGTACACTTCGTCTTAAAGGTGAGCAGTGGAAGTTAAGCAACTGCTGATATCACACCAGCAGAAGAGCTTGCCCTGGATCAGAACCGAGGCAGGCCGATGATGGAGGACGGAGGGGGAGGGGGAAACTGCCCTCTTCATACAAGGTACATTATTCCAGTATGCTGTACATGGAATCAATCATTTTATTCATTCATTAATCAGCCATTGGTGTTATGTGGACTGTCTGACTTTGGATTGTCTTGCAGTGTAATACAAATTGACAAATTAAAAGAAAAACCTTAAGGAAATTGGACTTAGAAATTAAGAAACTAGAGCAAGAAATGCGTGATTTTAATGCACATTGTAAGCATGACGCAATTATTCAATGTTATTTCTCTATTTCTCTCCACAGCTCAAAGCAGACAGTGACTGATTACAGCATTTTTCATTTAAATAAAATTAGGTCAAAGAATATTGTGGTTTCATCTTCATGTTTGCATTCACTGATGTAAAGTACACTCGAGTTATTGGTCCAGTTAACTGGGAATATAATTTGGGAAGGTCATACAGTTAATCCATTAATCCTTTTATTGGTAAAGATATGTGCATGTCAATGTAGGTTTGGGCTATGACAAAAATAATGTTTTAAATGTTAAATGTTTTTTTTATTATTGTAGGCTTAATGTATTTTGTTCAAAAATGAGGCAAATACATACATAAGAACATGAAATGATGGTAAAACACATTGATTTCTGATCGCAGTGACAGCTGACTGGACAGATAAGGCACCAGGCTAAACTAAGCCTGGTTGTTAGCCTGGTCGGGACCAGGGATCAGTTCTGCTCAAACCTGATAAAGATCCAACTCTCACCTCCCGCTACAGACCAATAAGCCTGATCAACTGTGACTTAAAAATAATAAGCAAAGCTTTAGCTAACAGATTAGAAACAGTCATACCCACAATAATTCATCAAGACTAAACAGGATTCATAAAAGGCAGGCACTCATCCACCAATATGTCGTTTATTCAACCTTCTCTTCACTACCATTGAGAAGTTTGGTTTTGGGGAGTCATTAACTCACTGGATCAAAAATCTTTACAACACCCCGTCCGCTTCAGTTATAACTAACAATATCGCCTCTCAACGCTTTCTACTACAACAGGGCACAAGACAAGGATGTCCACTTTCTCCATTACTATTTGCAATATTCATTGAACCTTTCGCAGCCGCCATTTGACAAAGTACTCACATTACTGGTGTACAAACAAATCATTTTCACCACAAGAATAGTTTATATGCAGACGATATCCTACTGTACTGTCCATTCTTGGGCCTCTTCTGTTCAGCATCTATATGCTCCCCCTTGCTCAGATTATGGAATATCATAACATCTCCTACCATACTTACGCAGATGACACACAAATTTACATAACAGTGTCACCAGATGACTACAGTCCCCTACATCTGCTAAATAAGTGCATTGATGAAATCAATACGTGGATGTGCCAGAATTAGACACAGACAAAAGTGAGATAGTTGTTTTTGGCCCCAAAGAACAAAGATCAATAGTCAGTGCTCACCTTGACGCCATGACACTAAAACCTACAAATCAAGCCAGAAATCTTGGTGTAGTTCTGGACTCAGACCTAAATTTCAATAGTCACATTAAGACAATTACTAAATCAGCCTACTACCACCTTAAAAACATAGCAAGAATAAAAGATTTCTGTCTAAACAAGATACAGAAAAACTTGTTCATGCTTTCATTTTCAGCAGGCTGGACTATTGTAACGGTGTCTTCACAGGCCTGAGTAAAAAATCAATCAGACAACTGCAGCTCGTCCAGAACGCTGCTGCCAGAGTACTCACCAACACCAAGAGAGTGGAGCACATTACACCACTGCACTGGCTTCCTGTGTGTCAAAGGATAGACTTTAAAATCTTGTTACTTGTCTATAAAGCACTAAATGGTCTCGGGCCTAAATACATCTCTGATATACTTGTACGTTATGAAGCATCCAGACCCCTCAGATCATCTGGAACAGGTTTACTCAGTGTTCCCAGGATCAAAACCAAACAAGGTGAAGCAGCCTTTAGTTTCTATGCTCCCCGCCTGTGGAACAAACTTCCAGAATATCTGAGGTCGGCTGAAAGTGTCAACTCATTTAAATCAGGGCTTAAAACATTACTATTTACTGCAGCTTACCAGTGAACTAGATATGTAACTTATTGTTAGGATAATCTGTAGCTATTGTTTTTATATTTGTCTGCTGTTGCTTTTGCTTTATGTTTGCTTTTTAAATGCATTTTCTGCACTGTTTTTAACTATTTATTGTCTTGCTTTTAGCTTTTGTTTTTAATTATCTATTGTTCTTTAATGTTTCATTTTAATGTATTTCTCTTGTAAAGCACATTGAATTGCCTTGTGTATGAATGGTGCTATATAAATAAAATGGCCTTGCCTTGCCTTGCCTTACTTAACAAACCCATCAACAACCCTCCCTAAAGTTTTCAATCTCATTTCCACATTCTCAAAAAATTCTGATAACTCCATAAACTGGTCGAAATCCAAAATTATTCCACGCTGTGAAGGAGACTGGAATGTTGCATCCAAACAAACCTCCCTGACAATAAAAACGGGCAACATTAAATACCTTGGTATCAATGTTTCCACCAAGCTGTCAGAGCTATTTTCTCTAAACTACATACCGTTACAAAAAAGCATTGAAGAAGACCTCACTCGCTGAAACAACTTACCAATCTCATTAATCAGAAGAATAGCAGCAATTAAAAATGACCAAAAATAAACTACCTTTTTTCTATGACACGACTCATCCTCCACCACATTGGTTTAACACAGTAGACTCTGTCATAACCAAATTCTACTGGAAATATAAAAAAACACGAATAAAACTATCTACCCTTCAGAAACCTAAAGACTGCGGAGGCCCAGCTGCTCCAAATTTTAGATATTACCACCTTGCAAATCATCTTCAGTACATAACCATATGGTTGCAAAAAACTCATCAGACACAACACCCCTGGCTGGATATAGAACAACACGACTGTCAAGACTTATCATTATCAGATCTTCCATTCCTCACCCAATCAGTCAAACATAACTGTTTCAAAAACACATTTATAGCAATGACTCTGACAGCTTGGTGGAAATGCAACCAAATCAATGGACACCTCATAAGCTCAAACAAATATACACCAATCTGGCACAATCCGGAATTCCAAATTAAAAATAAACTCATATCCTTTGAAAAACTTAAACAGAAATATGGCATTGGCAATAACTCCTTTCTACAATACTCACAACTGAAACACTGCTTGAAGGGTAAAATCAACATATCAGACAATAGCCTGGACACACCTCCACTATTCTATGAAATGAAATATATAACCTCTCAGAAAAAAATATTTGCAAAATTGTACAAACTTTTAATGAAAACAGACAACACCCTCCCACGACCAGTCCAAGACTGGGAAAGAGATTTAACAGTTACCATAAACACCAACTGGTGGACACACATCTGTAATAATACCTTCTCAATGTCAAATAACCCCAAACTGCAACTTACCCAATATAAAATTCTACATAGAGTGCACCTCACACAATATAAATTACACAAAATGGGACTCAAAGACAATGATAAATGTACGCACTGCACATCAAACACTACTGATAATTACCTTCATGCCATCTGGCTGTGCCCACCCATCCAATCGTTCTGGACAAACATCACATGTACATTATCTAGAATCATAGGTCGCAGCATTCCAGTCTCCCCATCTGTTTGTCTGCTGGGAGATCTTACATCAGTTGAACCGCCATTGAACAACCCATACTGGTCGCCCTAACAATCGCTAAAAAGGTAATACTCTTAAACTGGAAAGACAGACACAACCTCTCATCATCCCAACGGCATCACCTACTATCTGAACACATTTCAACAGAAAGACAAATAGCATTTAAAAATAACTAAATGGATTCATTTCACAGCTACTGGACCCGATTCATCAATAAGACCAGCCAAACACAAACCAGCATTCATACATACACTGACACATACTCATCCTCACCTCCGCCTTTTGCCGGTGACACCAATGGCCTCAACCTCTAACCCAATATCTCAACGCTAGATTATACAGACATAAAGCTCTGCCAGGACCCCCCAACTCATCTATGGGTTATTTTACTTTGGTTTGTTTGATTTTTTTTTCTTTTAATTAACTTAATTTATTTAGCTTTCTTTTCTCTGTTCATCCATTTTTCTAATCAATTAATAAATTACTTATCTTCCTCAATATAAGCATGGTTAGCACTATTATTTCTATTAATACTGTTGTCATTATCATTATCATAATCAATATTATTAATACTATTATTATGATTATTAATATTATTAGGGCCCGAGCACCTAGCGGTGCGAGGACCCTATTGAAATGCAAGGATTTTTTATTATTAGGGCCCGAGCACCTAGCGGTGCGAGGACCTGATTGAAATGCAAGGATTTTTTATTATTAGGGCCCAAGCACCTAGCGGTGCGAGGACCCGATTGAAATGCAAGGATTTTTTATTATCATTATTATTATTATTAGGGCCCGAGCACCTAGCGGTGCAAAATGCAAGGATTTTTTATTATTATTATTATTATTATTCTTCCTCCAAACGAATTGCTTTTTTGGGAGGCTTAACATACCCGAAAACTCATGAAACTTTGCACACATCTCAGAACTGGTGAAAAATTTGATATTTTAAGGGTCTCATGTGTGGGTTCCAAAAAATGGCTCAGTACCGCCCCCTACAAAAGTTTGAGGAAACAGCCCCTGAAGCCAGTTTAACCTACGTGTATGAAACTCGGCAGGCTCATGTAACACTCCAGGACCTACAAAAAAGCCTCGTGGAGGCACGCTCTAAACCCAACAGGAAGTCGGCCATTTTGAATTTACTGTGCAATTTTGATGCATTTTTGGCCATTTCCAGGGGTCATAAATGAACGAACTAGTCCTAGAGATTTCATCCAATCGACTTCGAACCTTGGTCTGTCCCATCCCAAGACCTTGAAGATGAAAAGTTAGGTTGTGAATGCTTGCAGCATTCACAACCTATGTTCTTCTACTACCAAAATTCTTTATTTTTCTTCTTCTTCTTCTTATTATTGGGTGTGAATGCTGCAAGCATTCACAACCTATGTTCTTCTACTACCAAAATTCTTTATTTTTCTTCTTCTTCTTATTATTATTCTTCCGCCGCGTTTTTCAACATCAATTATCTTCAACATACTTCAACCGATTTAAACCATTCAAACTTCTTCTGATTCAGCTTCATTAGGACATTATCGGAAACTTTCAAATTTTTCCATAACGTTCATATTTTCCCGGGAATTCAACGTTAAAATTCCCACTTCTATTAAAGCGGATGGAGCGAAAACAGTTGGACCGCTACTAGTTCCACAAACTTCAACCGATTAAAACCGTTCAAACATGAAAACGTTCAGCTGAATTAGGACATTCACGGATGTATTCAGTTTTTTCCTAATGTTCATACTTTCCAAGATATTTCCGATTTTTCCCAAATCCTTTTCCCATTGGGAATGCATTACGGAATCCTCAAAAATCTAAAAATTTCACCTTTTTTCAAACTGTGACTACCCATTCATACTTTCAGCTAGAAACTCCATTCAAAATGGAAAATATTCATCATTTTGCTGACATTTTACATATGATTCAACTTTTCAATACCATTTAAACTTTCAAAAATATTCAGCGTTTTCTAAAACTTTGTTATAATGGAAGTCAATGAGAAAATGCTTCAAACTCACTCATCTTCACCACACATCACAAATTCATACATTGACGAGAAACTCCATTCCAACTCTCAAATGTTGACGCTGTTGTCGACTTTCAGGAACTAATTCAAATTTTCAGTATCTCTTTTAGTTTTTCTACAAAATCAGTTTAAAATCCATGAAGTTTTCAGCCCTTCTCAGACTTTATAATGGGTGTGTATTGCGTGAGCTAGAGTGGGTGATGTCATCACTAGAGTGAAGAGCAGCTGAAAATTAATCAAGAAATTTTCTCTTCAACTCGCTCATACGGCCACAATTTTCACTGTACATACACAATTCATACCACAAAACGTAGGAAAATTTGTCCTGCTCACATAAATGTTGACATGGAATGTGTCACACGTACACATTTTTGCTGAGCAGCTCCCAAGCGAAGGGAGCACTGATTTTTTTCTCATTCACTCCCATGTAATCTGAGAGGAGAAATTTCTGGAAACAGCTGAGGTGCAACACATTTGTAACTCGCTCCTGTGACCCCATTTTGGACTTGAGAAATATAAAACTTGACACGTGCGTTCACGAGAAGTGGCTGTCTCTCACCATCACTTTATTTTCATGATGGGACCAACGGTTTGGGTATGGGAAGAATTTGTTCGAGCAGTGAAAATCCATTAAAAACAGCCTTTGCTGATCCTCTCTCTCATGAGCAGTCTGTGTGCCCCTCAAGCGCAGGCAAGTCAGGAATTGCCATGGCAACGGCTGCACACACAGACACGCACACACAACCCTCTACTCATACTTGAATTTTCTCTTCAACTCGCTCATACGGCCACAATTTTCACTGTACATACACAATTTATACCACAAAACGTAGGAAAATTTGTCCAGGTCACAGAAATGTTGACATGGAATCTGTCACACGTACACATTTTTGCTGAGCGGCTCCAAAGCAAAGGGAGCGCCGTTTTTTTTCTCATTCACTCCCATGTAATCTGAGAGGAGAAATTTCTGGAAACAGCTGAGGTGCAACACATTTGTAACTCGCTCTGGTGACCCCATTTTGGACTTGAGAAATATAAAACACGACACGTGCGTTCACGAGAAGTGGCTGTCTCTCACCATCACTTTATTTTCATGATGGGACCAACGGTTTAGGTATGGGAAGAATTTGTTTGAGGAGTTAAATCTCCTCTAAAAGAGCTCTCTTCTCTGTGTTCTGTCTGTCTCTCTCTGCTCTTCTGCCAGGTGCACCTAGTTTATTACCATGGCAACCGCTGTGCCACACAAACTCACAGAAACATGATGTGTGTGTGTGTGTGTGTGTGTCTACATCTTACATGCAGACATGACAGGGGCAGAATCTCCATTTTAACCCTTTAGTTGCCAGAGTTATTTGAGGAAAATATTCATTTCAACATTTCAAAAGGCTTTCGCTTGAAAGTGGTGAGAGATAAAGGCATACTGGAAATGAGAAAACTATTCATCATGACCCAAAGTTTGTGATGGGAGTAAATTAACTCATCTAATTTACATATCGTGGCGTCACTAGGCGGCGGCCATATTGGATTTCATAAATCTCAGTAAAACAGCATTTTTAACATATTTACACAGTACATTTCTTTTGTTTTGTGCTGTTTTTGTCATCTCATCCTCAAAATAAAGGAAGAGGAATCTGATGGGAGTAAAGTAACTCATCTAATTTGCATATTGTGGCGTCACTAGGCGGCGGCCATATTGGATTTCATAAATCTCAGTAAAACATTCAAATATTCTAATCGTTCAAACTTGATTTTATCAAAGGCAGCTATTCAGTGTGGCGTCAGCTTTTCAACAAACTTTCAAACATTCAAATCATTCAAACTTTATTGTTTTCAAGGCAGCATTGCAGTGCGGCTTCAGCTCGCAGCATTCACACCCGCAATTTCTTCAGAAATTGCTTCTCTCGTTGGGTGTGAATGCTGCAAGCATTCACAACCTATGTTCTTCTACTACCAAAATTCTTTATTTTTCTTCTTCTTATTGGGTGTGAATGCTGCAAGCATTCACAACCGATGTTCTTCTACTACCAAAATTCTTTATTTTTCTTATTATTGGGTGTGAATGCTGCAAGCATTCACAACCTATGTTCTTCTACTACCAAAATTCTTTATTTTTCTTCTTCTTCTTATTATTCTTCCGCCGCGTTTTTCAACATCAGTTATCTTCAACATACTTCAACCGATTTAAACCATTCAAACTTCTTCTGATTCGGCTTCATTAGGACATTATCGGAAACTTTCAAATTTTTCCATAACGTTCATATTTTCCCGGGAATTCAACATTAAAATTCCCACTTCTATTAAAGCGGATGGAGCGAAAACAGTTGGACCGCTACTAGTTCCACAAACTTCAACCGATTAAAACCGTTCAAACATGAAAACGTTCAGCTGAATTAGGACATTCACGGATGTATTCGCTTTTTTCCTAACGTTCATACTTTCCGAGATATTTCCGATTTTTCCCAAATCCTTTTCCCATTGGGAATGCATTACGGAATCCTCAAAAATCTAAAAATTTCACCTTTTTTCAAACTGTGACTACCCATTCATACTTTCAGCTAGAAACTCCATTCAAAATGGAAAATATTCATCATTTTGCTGACATTTTACATATGATTCAACTTTTCAATACCATTTAAACTTTCAAAAATATTCAGCGTTTTCTAAAACTTTGTTATAATGGAAGTCAATGAGAAAATGCTTCAAACTCACTCATCTTCACCCACACATCACAAATTCATACATTGACGTAGAAACTCCATTCCAACTCTCAAATGTTGACGCTGTTGTCGACTTTCAGGAACTAATTCAAATTTTCAGTATCTCTTTTAGTTTTTCTACAAAATCAGTTTAAAATCCATGAAGTTTTCAGCCCTTCTCAGACTTTATAATGGGTGTGTATTGCGTGAGCTAGAGTGGGTGATGTCATCACTAGAGTGAAGAGCAGCTGAAAATTAATCAAGAAATTTTCTCTTCAACTCGCTCATACGGCCACAATTTTCACTGTACATACACAATTCATACCACAAAACGTAGGAAAATTTGTCCTGCTCACATAAATGTTGACATGGAATGTGTCACACGTACACATTTTTGCTGAGCAGCTCCAAAGTGAAGGGAGCGCCGATTTTTTTCTCATTCACTCCCATGTAATCTGAGAGGAGAAATTTCTGGAAACAGCTGAGGTGCAACACATTTGTAACTCGCTCTGGTGACCCCATTTTGGACTCAAGAAATATAAAACTTGATACGTGCGTTCACGAGAAGTGGCTGTCTCTCACCATCACTTTATTTTCATGATGGGACCAACGGTTTGGGTATGGGAAGAATTTGTTCGAGCAGTGAAAATCCATTAAAAACAGCGTTTGCTGATCCTCTCTCTCATGAGCAGTCTGTGTGCCCCTCAAGCACAGGCAAGTCAGGAATCGCCATGGCAACGGCTGCACACACAGACACGCACACACAGCCCTCTACTCATACTTGAATTTTCTCTTCAACTCGCTCATACGGCCACAATTTTCACTGTACATACACAATTTATACCACGTAGGAAAATTTGTCCTGGTCACAGAAATGTTGACATGGAATCTGTCACATGTACACATTTTTGCTGAGTGGCTCCAAAGCGAAGGGAGCGCCGTTTTTTTTCTCATTCACTCCCATGTAATCTGAGAGGAGAAATTTCTGGAAACAGCTGAGGTGCAACAAATTTGTAACTCGCTCTGGTGACCCCATTTTGGACTTGAGAAATATAAAACACGACACGTGCGTTCACGAGAAGTGGCTGTCTCTCACCATCACTTTATTTTCATGATGGGACCAACGGTTTGGGTATGGGAAGAATTTGTTCGAGTTAAATCTCCTCTCAAAGATCACTCTTCTCTGTGTTCTGTCTGTCTCTCTCTGCTCTTCTGCCAGGTGCACCTAGTTTATTACCATGGCAACCGCTGTGCCACACAAACTCACAGAAACATGATGTGTGTGTGTGTGTGTGTGTCTACATCTTACATGCAGACATGACAGGGGCAGAATCTCCATTTTAACCCTTTAGTTGCCAGAGTTATTTGAGGAAAATATTCATTTCAACATTTCAAAAGGCTTTCGCTTGAAATTGGTGAGAGATAAAGGCATACTGTAAATGAGAAAACCATTCATCATGACCCAAAGTTTGTGATGGGAGTAAATTAACTCATCTAATTTGCATATCGTGGCGTCACTAGGCGGCGGCCATATTGGATTTCATGAATCTCAGTAAAACAGCATTTTATTTGCACAGCAGATTTCTTTTGTTTTGTGCTGTTTTTGTCATCTCATCCTCAAAATAAAGGAAGATGAATCTGATGGGAGTAAATTAACTCATCTAATTTGCATATTGTGGCGTCACTAGGCGGCGGCCATATTGGATTTCATAAATCTCAGTAAAACATTCAAATATTCTAATCGTTCAAACTTTATTTTATCAAAGGCAGCTATTCAGTGTGGCGTCAGCTTTTCAACAAACTTTCAAACATTCAAATCATTCAAACTTCATTGTATTCAAGGCAGCATTGCAGCGTGGCTTCAGCTCGCAGCATTCACACCCGCAATTTCTTCAGAAATTGCTTCTCTAGTTATTATTATTCTTCCTCCAAATGAATTGCCTTTCTGGGAGGCTTAACATACCCGAAAACTCATGAAACTTTGCACACATCTCAGAACTTGTGAAAAATTTGATATTTTAAGGGTCTTGTGTGCGGGTTCCAAGAAATGGCTCAGTAGTGCCCCTACAAAAGTTTGAGGAAACAGCCCTTGAAGCTAGTTTAATGTACATGTATGAAACTCGGCAGGCATATGTAACACCCAGAGACGTACAAAAAAGCCTCTTGGAGGCATGCTCTAAACCGAACAGGAAGTCGGCCATTTTGAATTTACTGTGCAATTTTGGTGCATTTTTGGCCATTTCCAGGGGTCATAAATGAACAACCTAGTCCTAGAGATTTCATCCAATCAACTTCAAACCTTGATCTGTCCCACCCCAAGACCTTGAAGATGAAAAGTTATCAAAAGCTTGAGTTTTTGTCAATGCGTGTGACCGTGGGATGGCGTCAAAGTTAGGGGTCTCGCCACTAAACAGGAAGTAGTTTATAACTCCAGCATACATGGTCCAATCTTGCCCAAACTTCACAGGATTGATGCCAGTCCCACCCTGAACACATCTACATCCCATTGTTCCGACCATATTAATCATTGTTCTGAAGTCCCATTGTTCCGAAATCATCATGATGCCCTGTGGTTAAGGTCTGGTTAGGTTTAGGCACAAAAAACACTTGGTTGGGGTTAGGAAAAGATCATAGTGTGGGTTAAAATGAAAAAGAAAGTGGCAAACACATAAGCCGTGAGCCTGCTTTGCCTCAAGCCTTTCCCAGCTGACCCAGAGCCAGTCGCGGTGCACCATCAAGGCAGAAATACGCCCGCAGGGAGCCGTTCAGCACCGCGGAGAGCTCCCCACACAACCAGGACCCCAGAGTTAATAACAGGAGGTTATGGTGTTTCATTCTCTCCTCGCTATGACACTTGTATCTCAACCAGTAGCCTACTTTTGTTGCATTTGCTGATCCTCTATGGTACACAAATACAGTATAGCCTAGTATAATCACATATCGGAACAACAGGATGTTGGGCTAATGGGATGTTGGACAAATGGGCTGTCGGACCAGTGACATGGACCAACTGGCCCAAGGAGATACTTTTGATGTTTCCCAATTGAAAATCTTTCTAGTCAGCCTATGTGCAGATATATTTACCAATCTGTTTCATAAAGGAAGCATTTCACATTTATGCCTGACATTTGCCGGTTCCCACCCCATGTCTCCACAAATGGCTGCTACTGATGTATGTCTATGGACTCTCAAAAAGGAGCGAATAGCCCTTTTTTGAACTGTGTTAGATTTGGTCTGTTTGTTAAAACCCCTGACGCCAGCTGCATAGTCTGAGACAGGACATACACAAGACTTGTACAATTGGGTAAATGACTTGAAACCGAGGTCTCTTCAGTTTTTAACTTTGCTCAGTGCAGAGCCCAAAGCTCTGTCAGCTGAGTCTGATAGAGAGGCTATAGCTGGTTTGAAGGTCAGGTGTTCATCTAATGTCAGACTAAGATATTTATACTTATTTATTTATACTGACATACTGATAGGTCAGTGTTTGTGATCCAAAATTAAATGCAAATGAACTTCTCTGTACAGCCTGTTTTCTAAAATGAACAATTTGCGTTTTCTCCTGATTTATCACAAGTCTCCATTTCCAACACCAATCTGAAACATTATTTAACATATTCTGCAGATCGCATTCAGCTATTAAAACGCCCACAGTCATTTCATCAATTTTAATACCAAAATTAGATTATTTGATGTGAATAGCCAGATTGTTAACATAAATTGAAAACAACTTTAGGGACAATACATCAGCTTGTTTCACCCCGAATAGTGTGGAAAACCACCCTGTTCTGAAGTCATTTAACTGCACACAAGCAGCAGGTTCTCGATAAATAGACTTAATTGCTGTATAGAGTTTACCATTTATTCCTGATCTTATGAGCCTGCACTCCAACAGTTCTCTATTGACCCAGTCAAATGCCTTCTGAAAATCGATGAAACATGCAAATGTTGGATTGTTTTCTTTAAGTCTTGCTCTGATAATAGAAGTGACCGAGTATATGTGGTCTATACAGGCCCTTTGTTTCCGGAAACCATTTTGCTCATCTACCAGCAATCCTGACCTTTTTGAAAGACCAACTAATCTATTATTTAGTAGAGCAGAATATAGTTTATAAACATTAGTAATAAGACTTACACCTCTGTAGCTAAGTGGTGCTTTGGGGTCATTTCTAGATGACTTAGGGATAGGCTTTATGACTGAACAGGAATGAATCCATGATCAAAACAAAATTGAAATAACTCAAACAGAATTCTAAATAATCTTGGGGACTTCAGGACTTCATAAGAAATCTCACCTATTCCAGTTGATTTCTTTAATTCGGCCATGTCAATAACTTTTTTTAACTTCCTCTGTAGTAAAGTTCGCATTCATATATAAATTACAACAAGTCCTGGTTCATTTCATCCTCCAACACTGACTTTGTGTCCAATATAGTCTTAAGAAAATTATCATCGAAGGATGAGTGATTACTACCAGAGAATAAATCGCCAAAGTCCTTTTCCTATTTCTGTAGTACCACATTGATGTCAAAGCTATACTCGCCAGTTTCTAATTCTACCTCCATGGGTATTTCCATTTTCTTCCTATGGCCCAATTTTTTGATTTCATCCCAAAATTTCTGCAGGCAATGTGTTTGTAACCGTTCAATAGTGGCCGCAATAAAATTTACGTTTAACCTTCCGTAGTGTTTTATCGAAATTAGCCTGGCAATTATTTGTTTTTTTAACTCAGCTCTCTTGTTTTTGATTTCACATTTAAGATAGCTCTTTTCACCTGTTCTTAGGATATTCTAAAGGTTTTGTAAATCCTGATTCCAATAGGGCTTACATGTTCTTTTAAACCCTTTCTGGGATGGCCTACTAAATCCATTTCTACCACCCTTATTTAACTCATTATATAAAGAGTCACAAAAAGCGTCATACCAGTTATCCATCTCATTTTGATTCCTTTATGCAACAATTGATCTCCTCTAAAATATTATTACATGAACTAGATGTCAGAAAACATTCAGGTATTTGTCTTGTTAGAGGTCTGACCTTTACCTGTTGTTGGTTAGGGCCCTCATTGTTAGTAAAAAGTGGTCCAGCATGAAATGATAGCACCAGTGGGGAGTGGTCAGGTATCCTGCATCTATCCCCAATTAATATGATGCCATCTGACCCTTACCTGTCCAGTAACTCACTGGGTATAAAAACATTAAAGTTAATACAATTCTTTAAGGGGCGGCAGCAGCTCAGTCCATAGGGACTTGGGTTGGGAACCGGAGGGTCGTCTGTTCAAGTCCCCATCTGGACCAAAATACAGAACGTGGACTGGTAGCTGGAGAGGTGCCACTTCACCTCCTGGGCCCTGTCGAGGTGCCACTGAGCAAGGCAGCGAACCCTCCAACTGCTCGGAGCGCCTGTCATGGGCAGCCCACTCTGACATCTCTCTACTTAGTGCATGTATAGGTCCAGTTTGTGCGTGTGTGTTTGGATCTGTGTGTAATTGACAACAGAGTGAAAAATTGAATTTCCCCTCTGGGATTAATAAAGTATATTAAATTAAAAAATTAAAAAGAAAAAAAAAATAAACATTTGCGATGAGAAATCATATAATCCACCACTGCCCTCCCTTTAGTAGAAACCGGAGTGAAATGTTCTATTTCTGTGGATATTCTCCTGTTGAGAACACAGCATTTAGCATCCCTTAAAAATTCTACTAATATCTCTCCATAACTATTTACAAAACTATCTATATTATTTCTAGGGGGCACATCATCTACATTTGTTATACAATCATTTAGTTTGCCAATACGACTATTAAAAGTCTCCACATAAATAGACAACATCCACATCAGAAAGGCTGTACATCTGGGCTAGTAAATAACTAAAGAAAGAATTTGAAACAAAAGCTCTGGAGGATCCTTCAGGAGGCATATAGCAAGTGAAAACTACAAAACAATAATCAGATGTCTTATTTTTAAATCTAATTGCCATTATTCCCTCCACTGATTTATCAATTATGGTGACCACATACCGTTCAAATAATATTTTTTTAACTGAGAAACCAACTCCTCCGGACCCTTTAACAGCTTTAATGTGCGTTTTACAATTATGACCATACCAAGTATACCCGCTCATTTCCATAACTTGATGGCATATTAAATGTATCTCATTTAATGAAATAATATCAGGGTTAAACTTTAACAGTACTTTCTTTCTAAGGTCACAATTCCAGACAGTCCATCCATTTATGTTCCAGTGCACTAGTGTGAGTTTATCAACCTCAGCAGGTTGGGCTGTTGCCCATTTCTTGCCGGGACTGTCTCAACTGTGAGGATGATGCGGGGGGCTTTGTTTGTCATTGGCAGCAGCATCATATGTATGGATGCGTCTCATGAGCCGCCCGTTCTTAGCCAGAATAAATTCCTTTCCAAGTGGTAGTTCTTTAAGCAGAGTTCTGAAGTTGAGGTTGATTAGTCTCTCTGCATGTGTCTTCGCAGAGTTAACGTAGACATTCTTAAATGTTTCATTTTCCCTCAATCGTTGCTTGCATCGTAGCACAGCTACCTTCTCCTATACTGATTGGAGCTCCACTTTGAATATCCCCGGCCTTCGGCCCCTAGGTGTCATCTGCTCCACATTGATCACCTCAGACACTGGTTTACAGCTTAGACCCTCATCCAGGAGTGTCTTAACTCTCTACGTCACATCTTCTCCCTCAGTGAATGCGAGGCCTTTGATAATAAGTGAGACATCTGGGTTGAACTTGATGGCAGGACATTTCACCTCATTCATCTTTAATTCCAAGTTATTGATCGTGGCAGAAATTTGACTTACGTCAAGATCAAAACTTTCTTGGATTTGTTTTGCAGCTCTGTCCAGTTCGGCTTTCGGTTCATCACGATTTTCACTGATAAGTTGTTCCAGTCGCTACTGTTCAGTTGGCATTCAAGTGAGTTCTGCATACCACTGATCTGGGTATACGTCTCACTGATCTGTGCTTTGAGCGTCATGAGCTCCTGTTTGTGTGACTTGAGCTCCGCCATGATAGCGTTGCAGTCACTCATTTTGGCTTCTTTCTTGTCTCTATTTCTCGCAGACGGGCGACCTTTGTCGGTCATACCAAACCGCTGTACAACACTGTATTTACAGCGATTTCAGACTTTTAAACTGCAATTAAACAGCACTTTTTAAGCAAATTTGTTTTCTCCAGTACTCACACACACCATGCAACGCCAGTGCATGCGCACCCACTATGTGTCACAGAGTATGTGTCTATCGTGCATAACATGTTAAAGTATATAATCCCTTGCCTCAAACATGCCCACTCAAGCTGGTCAGATAAAACTATTGAGCTCGGCGCATCTCCGCACTTTTTGCTTTTTACTTTCTTTCTTTCCTGTTACTTTACTTTTTACTTTTACCTTTTCTTTCTTTTGCCGTCCCTCCTTCTAGTTATACTCTTTATGCCTGAACCCGTTATGCTCTTAAACTTGGTTCCTGCGTAACCCTTTCTTTTTTTACAATCGAAATTATTTTAAACTTTTAAATTTTGCTCAACACGTCCAGGATTGTTTTGTCTGTTCTGAGGTTTCTTTTTTTTTGTCTGTGCTTTCGGTAACATTATACCTGAGGCAACGAGGCCAGCCAATTGCAACATTTTTCCTATGTGTTGATAAGAACTTTGATAATAATAGCGAACAGCCAGCAAGATTGTTTTCAACCTTATTATAAGAGAGTAGCCACAGCTAAATAGATAAGCTACTGTTCGACCTGCAACTCCATCAAAGATTCATCGCATCCAGCGCAGCCAGACACTTGCCACAGTGGTTCCTTTGCCAAACCAAGAGACTTTCTGCAGTTTAAGAGAACCGACGTTTGAGGGCAACCTAAAGGACCCAATTTATCTATAATCACATACTCTCTCTCACTATTGCCAAACTATATAACTGACAAAAGTGTTACCTCTTGTCTGAATTCATTTATACATACTGTTGGTTTGTGTTATTTCATATCATCCTCAGTTACTATTCATTTACTCAGTTGTTGAACATTTAACCGAAATAAATCTTCATTTATCGCCAAGTCATTGTCTGTGAATATTTCTTTTGAGCAAGAACTAAGATCACTCTGTAGAGAATTCATAACCCAGGTATTGAGATTGATTCATTATTGATAAGTGTACTGACAAATTAATAATTGGTTTTCAAAGTTATTAATTTGATTAGTCGCTTCCCTCCATAGGAGGGTGGTGCCCCTAAATTTATTACAAGTGCAAACATTTTCTAAAGGTATTGCTCCTACACATAAGTACACAAATTTAGGCATAAAAAATACACACACACACACACACACACACACACACATATATACATATATATATATATATATATATATATATACAGTACAGGCCAAAAGTTTGGACACACCTTCTCATTCAATGCGTTTTCTTTATTTTCGTGACTATTTACATTGTAGATTCTCACTGAAGGCATCAAAACTATGAATGAACACATGTGGAGTTATGTACTTAACAAAAAAAGGTGAAATAACTGAAAACATATTTTATATTCTAGTTTCTTCAAAATAGCCACCCTTTGCTCTGATTACTGCTTTGCACACTCTTGGCATTCTCTCCATGAGCTTCAAGAGGTAGTCACCTGAAATGGTTTCCACTTCACAGGTGTGCCTTATCAGGGTTAATTAGTGGAATTTCTTGCTTTATCAATGGGGTTGGGACCATCAGTCGTGTTGTGCAGAAGTCAGGTTAATACACAGCCGACAGCCCTATTGGACAACTGTTAAAATTCATATTATGGCAAGAACCAATCAGCTAACTAAAGAAAAACGAGTGGCCATCATTACTTTAAGAAATGAAGGTCAGTCAGTCCGGAAAATTGCAAAAACTTTAAATGTGTCCCCAAGTGGAGTTGCAAAAACCATCAAGCGCTACAACGAAACTGGCACACATGAGGACCGACCCAGGAAAGGAAGACCAAGAGTCACCTCTGCTTCTGAGGATAAGTTCATCCGAGTCACCAGCCTCAGAAATGGCAAGTTAACAGCAGCTCAGATCAGAGACCAGATGAATGCCACACAGAGTTCTAGCAGCAGACCCATCTCTAGAACAACTGTTAAGAGGAGACTGCGCGAATCAGGCCTTCATGGTCAAATAGCTGCTAGGAAACCACTGCTAAGGAGAGGCAACAAGCAGAAGAGATTTGTTTGGGCCAAGAAACACAAGGAATGGACATAAGACCAGTGGAAATCTGTGCTTTGGTCTGATGAGTCCAAATTTGAGATCTTTGGTTCCAACCGCCGTGTCTTTGTGAGACGCAGAAAAGGTGAACGGATGGATTCCACATGCCTGGTTCCCACTGTGAAGTATGGAGGAGGAGGTGTGATGGTGTGGGGGTGTTTTGCTGGTGACACTGTTGTGAATTTATTCAAAATTGAAGGCACACTGAACCAGCATGGCTACCACAGCATACTGCAGCGACATGCCATCCCATCCGGTTTGCGTTTAGTTGGACGATCATTTATTTTTCAACAGGACAATGACCCCAAACACACCTCCAGGCTGTGTAAGGGCTATTTGACCAAGAAGGAGAGTGATGGAGTGCTGCGGCAGATGACCTGGCCTCCACAGTCACCGGACCTGAACCCAATCGAGATGGTTTGGGGTGAGCTGGACCGCAGAGTGAAGGCAAAGGGGCCAACAAGTGCTAAACACCTCTGGGAACTCCTTCAAGACTGTTGGAAAACCATTTCAGGTGACTACCTCTTGAAGCTCATGGAGAGAATGCCAAGAGTGTGCAAAGCAGTAATCAGCGCAAAGGGTGGCTATTTTGAAGAAACTAGAATATAAAACATGTTTTCAGTTATTTCACCTTTTTTTGTTAAGTACATAACTCCACATGTGTTCATTCATAGTTTTGATGCCTTCAGTGAGAATCTACAATGTAAATAGTCATGAAAATAAAGAAAACGCATTGAATGAGAAGGTGTGTCCAAACTTTTGGCCTGTACTGTATATATATATATATGTATATATATGGGGGGGGGGGGGGGGGCTGTAGTTGGTAATGTCCTGCAGGCCTTTGCAAACTGACGCAGGGTCATTGACTGAGAAGCTGTTTTTTTAGCCTCTCACTGTTGCCAGTCTTGGCTACCCTGACCTCTTTTGTCAGCTTGTTTCTGGCCTGCTTGTACAGGGCCCAGTCTTCCTTGCTCCTGTAGGCCTCCTCCTTGGCCTGGCGCAGCCGCCTGAGTTGGGTGTGAACCAGGGTTTGTTGTTGTTATATGTACAGAAGGTCTTGGTCTGCACACACATATCCTCACAAAAACTGATGTAAGATGTCACAGTGTCAGTCAGTTTGTTTAGGTCTGTGGCTGCAGCTTCAAAAACAGTAAGTCAAAGCAGGCCTGTAGCTCCATCTATATAATTATATGATATGGAATTGTTAACACACAGGATAAGGACTTCATCCATTCTCTCTTCTCACCCATTCTCTCATATGGGCAAACGCTAACTGCAGGGGGTCAGGTGATTATGACCAGTGACACTTGCACCCCTCATTGGAGTTTACCACAGCCATACACAGAGTCATGCTCTATGAGACAAGGCACAGCAACAGCTCTTCCAAAGAGCCATGAATTAAATAGACCTCCTGCTTCTAGATATTCTTATCAGCTACTGAGGCAATAAACAAGCTTTTCTCAAAATGTTGACTCCATCTTTCTCTTTCCTTTTTACAGATGCTCTTTTTGTTAATCACGTCATATTCATAGATAGATGATTTGACTGCTAAAGGTTGACTCAGTGACTGTAAAGTATGCAGTATAATTATGTCTGTCCCAGACTTGAATCACTATTGAATAGTGTGTTGACTTCCTCTCCCAGGTGCTGTTACTCCAAACAAGGCCCAGGACTGTCAATATATTCACAGTGTTATGTAATAATATCTGCAAAATGTAAAAACCCTGTGTGGGTGTAAACCCTTGCAGAGTCACAGGGGTCACATATGAGCTCTTACTTTCAGAGTCGTTAAGGTCACAATGTTCGTCGTTGACCCACCTGGCCATCATGTGAGTCGTTAGGGTCAGGTGGGACCAGGTGGGACCGGGGTTGAATGGGTGTGAAGTCATTTTGGAAGGGATCCCAAGACTGCAATGTAGGTGGGTGATAAGTGGTCACCCCCTCCGTTTAACAATGGTTGTTCCAGCTTGACGTCGATGGCTTCTTTTATTCTTCTTTCAAACCATCTTTCTTCCCTGGCCAAGATGTGAACATTGCTGTCCTCAAAAGAGTGTCCCTTCTCCTCTAGATATAAGTGGACAGCTGAGTCCACAAGCGCATGGCACAGCACAGGAGAGCCAGCTCGTCAGGTTGAGACCACCTGACTCTAACGACTCACATCATGGCCAGGTGGGTCAACGACTCACAATGTGACCTTAATGACTCTGAAACTAAGATCTCTCATGTGACCCCTATGACTCTGCAAGGGTTCACACCCACACAGGGTTTAAAGCCTGCAACTCTGTACCAGTCATTTAGAACTTAAGAAGCTTCTTGGATGAGAGGCAAAACATCTTCAAGAAACGCAAGCAAGTCCAGTTGCCTACCATATAGCAATTATAAAAATGTAAAAATATACCTCTGCAACATGATGTGACATGGCATGGTGATGGAAAATGTAATGGTATATACAAAGACTGAGCTAATTGTTTGAAAGCTTGTTCTGATTAGTAACACTTTGTTCCTTTTAAAGGTTGCCAGTCCTGTGTGGGATGTTAACGGACTGGTGGTGCGTTGAGGCTGAAGGAGCATGGTGAAACACCAACCCTTACAGGTCTATGAGAAACAGGTCTTTGTGTCCTTTGTCACTGGGATCTATGGTTGCCGCTGGAAACGCTACCAGCGTTCCCAAGAAGAAAGCTCCACGGTAAGACTGATAATTAAGTATGGATTGCATGATAACCTATTTTGTGGAAAATTCAAAAATGATTTTAGTACTTGTTTTAGTACTAGTGCTACTAGGCTGTGGCTCAGAGGTAGAGCGGGTCGTCCACCAATCGAAAGATCAGTGGTTCGATCCCAGGCTCCTCCAGGCTGCATGTCGAAGTGTCCTTGAGCAAGATACTGAACCCCAAATTGCTCCCGATGACTGTTCCATCGGTGTGTGAGTGTGTTAAAACTGAGTAGCAGGTGGCACCTTGTATGGTAGCCTCGGCCACCAGTGTATGAATGTGTGTGTGAATGGGTGAACGTGACTCGTAGTGTAAAAAGCGCTTTGAGTGGTCACTAGATGACTAGAAAGGCGCTATACAAATGCAGGTCCAATTATTTGAGTAAAATATTTTTTCAATACTTTACCCATTTCATTTAGCAAAAGAAGCCAAATGTTAAACATTAAATTTATCTTCTTTCTCTATCTTCATCCACCCGAATCACACCCCTGCACCAAGCTAGACAGAGCCAGACCACTCTGCTTGAGCCTTTACTTTAGCTCTGAAGTTAATCAGTCATTATGCAGAAACAGAAAGAGATAGCAGATAAAGAAAGGGTGTAATCTTTCAACTGTTTATTACACTTCAGCTATTGTAGCTGTAGTAGGTAGGAGGAATACAGATCAATGGTTATTGAGTTAATCATGGGTCTCAAGTTTCAAGAATCTTCATTATCCCCTAGGGGCAATTAGTTCCACAGCTAGCAGTTAACAAAACAACATAGAAACAAATAACACAGACAACACACACATTGAGTCAAGACAAGTCATTTAAAAGTCTTATCGTTGTGGGGACAAATGAATCCTTCAGTCTATTTGTCCTGCATCTCAGCAGCAGATATCTGCGTCCGGACAGAAGCAACCTGAACTCTCAGTGAAGCGTATGGTCTGGATCTGCCAGGATCAGTCTAGCCTTTTTCACCAACCTCACCTTGTGCACATTGATGAGGTTGCTTAGAGTTGTGCCAGCAATTTTACTACACATCCTGACAATTCCCAACAGTTTGTTCCTGTTCTTACATGTTAAAAGTCCGAACCAGCAGATGTTCAAATTTATCAAAGACTGGATAAAACAAGAATAAAACATTCTCATAAAAGTAGAATCCACATTAAAACCACGGAGCTTCCGATAAAAATACATCCGCTGATGAGCCTTCTTACAAAGTGAGTCCGCATGGGCTTCAAAAGTCAGCCTGTCACCAAGAACAGTTCCCAGGCATTTATACTGGTTTACATTTTCAACATTTACACCAGAAATGACCACAGGTAAGGTAACTGTACTGTTCTTTCTAAAATCAATAACCATGGCATTTTATTTTATTTTATTTATTTATTTATTTTCAATACTTTTGGCTGTTCATGCATATGGCATAAATATTGGCAATAATTGGAGTTTTTTTCTTGTCAGATTTAACAAGCTAGTGAGTGCTAGAGAGAGAGAGAGAGAGAGAGAGAGAGAGAGAGAGAGACTAAAATAATATAAATAATGGAGGAATGGACACATACTGGGACTTTATGACTGCTTCAGAGGTGGGCAGTCACCACTTTTTTCCTTCTCTCTTGTTTACCATGCCTTTGAATTTGAATAAATCATTAAGCTGTATAAATCATAAATATTTCTTTCTTAAAATAAACTGAACGATTGAATCATGGAAAATCTAACCAAGCTAACAAGGTTTAACATCTTCATATTGACAGAGATTCAACATGTATATTTGTATGCGTGATCTAAGCAGCTAACTAATTTTAGTTCAAGCATGTAGCCAACAACCCAGTGGGCTTTAAGAGGTTTTATATCTTAGGAACTTCTATAAAAATGAACTGCTTCGCAGTGTCAATGGAAACCAGATTTAGCATTCAATTATGACCTGTTTCTTTGTCAAAACATGTAGCAAAGAAAAGCTGACTTTTCATTAAAGTTTTATTGTGGGCAAAATTTTAAATGTTTTGGTATCATCTTGGCATGCTAAACTCCTAACTACAAATACAAATACACCATGCTAAACTTCACCAGACCCCAGCCAAAGAAGGATCAAATGCACTGTATATGTTTCAGTACTACTTGGTGTCGATGCTCTATCTCTCACAGGCTTGTCTTCCCAGTCCCACTGGGTTGGGTTAAACAGCAGGGGGAGGATGCTGGCGTGTACTGTCGCCACTTCCCCACCTGGTATAATACCTGTTTGTGCTATGGTTTGTAATCTGCTACCTACAAGCCATAGTTTTTTATTTATTTTTTTGGAACTGTTAAAACTTTTTTTTTTTTTTTTTTTTTTTTAAAACTTGTTGCCTTCTCTGGCACTTGTCGAGCTACATGTTTTAGCTGCCTGTGCCCGGACTTTTAAGTCGACAACCACTCACCATTTGGTGTCCCTGGCATTTGCTTGTCCGACATTTTAGGCCTCTCGATGATGGGAAAGGAGCTGCTAAGCAGGGGCTACAAGTTTCTCTGCAGTTGGCTCATTCTGGTGTCAATATTAACTCCTCTGGCTTCTCCACTATGCCTCTGGCAAACTCCCTCGGTGACCAGCATGACATTCAAGTATTCCTCTGCACAGATGCTGAAGCTCAATACATACACCCGTCCAGCGTGTATGTCCACCATCAGGGAACTTGGACTTCTGCACCAACCCCGCTACATCCATAGAAGCTCCCGGAGAAAGTTTATTTACCATCATCCTCAGTCTAATCACTCTGCTCCAACAATCCCTGCTGTTTGGTCAACAACCGGCGCACGCTGGACACGTCATCAGAGCGTTGTCACGCTGGATGTATGTACTAGACAGCTGCCTCCTGAGTGCAAGGGAAAACCGAATCTGAGGTTCGCGGAGCGGACTACACTGTATGTATAGGACGGCTGCCCGCTAAGACCGGCAGAAAACCTGGAGCGGATGCTAAAGTTCGCGGAGCAGACTTGACTGTCCTTCCCCCCCTGCAGAGACCTGCTGTTCCATCACTGGTCAAAATTGAACTTTTTAATACACAGTCTCTATCAAACAAGGCATCTTTCCTGCAAGATCATATCCATGAAAATGGATTGGATCTCCTGTGCCTTACAGAAACATCGCATGGGCCCAAAGTTTTTTCTGCTCTTAATGAAGCCTGTCCCCCCGGTTACTTCTACCTTGAGAAAGCACACAGCACTGGCCGGGGAGGCTGGGGAATGCCTTGCATTCAAATGCAAGCCTCCTCTGTCCTTGACCTTTCTTCTTATTTAGTGCCCCCCTACTCCCAGAGTTTCAGGACCCACTCGGTACACTCTGCACAACCTCTGCTAATGTCATGATACTTCGAGACCTTAACATTCATGTGGACACCCCCTCGTGTCACTTTGCTGCTGAGTTCCTCCATCTACTTGACTATCTTAACCTGCAGCAACACGTTGATGCACCCACTCACTGGGAGGACTGAGCACGTTGCCTTGGGAAAGGCTAAATCAGAGACCCACATCGTCACCTGCAGTATTCCCCAGGGCTTGGTGCTCAGACCAACCCTTTTCAAAGTCAGCTTTATTGTCAATTCTACAATATGTACAGGACATACAGAGGATTGAAATTACTTTTCTCTTCAGACCCTCAGTGCAGACAGTACACTTGACATAACATGCAAATATAAAATATAATAAGTATTGGCATAAATAAAACCTGAGCTAAAAAGAGTTATACTCTAAAAAGTAAAAAGGCACAGTGGTAGTGACACAAACAATGTAGTGGAATAACCTAATTTTACCACCTCAGGAACATCGCCAAACTCCGTCCATCACTCACTCTGGCAGATGCAGAAGAGCTGGTCCACGCCTTTGTCTCCTCCAGGCTGGACTATTGCAGTGCTCTCCTCTTCGGGATCCCTAGCAAGAGCATTCAAAAGCTCCAATACATCCAGAACAGTGCTGCTAGGGTCCTGATGAGGGTGCGAAAATTCAATCACATCACTCCCATCCTCAAAACACTCCACTGGCTCCCCGTCTCACTCTGTATTGAATACAAGGTCTCCCTTCTCACCCACAAATGTGTCCATGGAACTGCCCCCTCCTACCTTAAAGACCTCCTTACTCCTCAGACATCAACAGGCTTCCTCCGTTCCTCCTGCACCTACCACCTAAAAACCCCCAGGACCAAGCTCCACATCATGGGGGATCGGGCTTTCAGCTCTGCAGTTCCCCATCTGTGGAATGCCCTACCAGAGCACCTGAGGGCACCGCAGTCTTTGGACACTTTTAAACGTGGCTTGTATGTTAAGAGAATGTTGGGACCTCAGCCACATGTTTTAAACAATAAAGAGGCCTTAACAAAAATAACCAGTCTAAGAACAAAGGATACACGCCAAGCTTCCATCGGTCCGGTAACTATAAAAGTGTAAATAATTGAAATTCAAACTCTTGCTCCATATTGAGCGACAGCAGCCAGGTTCAGGTAGAGTCAGACGGAACCCCCTCTGCATTATTTGACTCATAAATAAAATAAATAATCAATCAACCTATTTGCATTTTCTTCTTCAAGACTGCTCATTCTTTTACTTAAAGCCCAGTGTGTAAAATTGGTGAGTAACAGTGACATCAGCGGCCAAATTCTAGATTGCAGCACTCACTCGCTCACCCCTCCCGTCGGGTAAGTGACGGTGGCCTCGTAGGACAAAAAGCCTTGCAGACAGCAGAGATGGCATCATCCATGAGTTTTCGAGTTTTTCAGGAGTATCTCGCAATGAGGTGAATATTTATTTAGGAATCTAAACCATGTTACGATATGATATAGCTTACCAGTGAGATATAGGTTATCTGTGAGATATACAGTGGTGGAAAAAAGTTTTCGGACACCCCATGCATTTGTGAAATATTGCATTAAGAATCTCTCTTAGGTCTTCAAGTGCAATTTCTTTTAGTACAGTCCCAGCCAAAATACTAAATAAATCCTAAAAAAGCCATTAAAAAATTAAAATTGATTGGTTCCATAAAAATACATAAGAAATTTCGAGTATTGGGTCATTTTGGTACCAGTGATGAAGGTCGTTCTTTTTATTAAAAGACACAATTTTTGTTGCCAAGCTTTGTGTCTCCATAAAGCCAGCATATTTGAAAGTTCGTCAGACACAAAAATGGCTAAAACAAGGAACCTAACGCAGGAAACACGCCTGAAGATAAAGATTCTCAGCCAGGAAGGGTACAGCTGCAGCCAGATAGCCAGGAAGTGCAGATGCAGTCCTTCAGCAGTTGGATACACTCTGCAGAAATACAGACAAACCAACAGCTTGGAAGACAAACCAAGATCTGGGCGTCCAAGGGTTTCTTCAGCAAGAAATGACCGCATCCTGATCCGCATGTTCAGGCAAAACTGCCGAATGACATCACAGGAGCTTCAGCAGCAGTGGTCAAACCAAACTGGTGTCCAGTGTTCCACCCGCACTGTACGTGGCCGACTTTTAGATCATGGCTTAAGGTCCTACAAGGCTATCAAGAAGCCCCTGATCAATGAGAGACAGAGGTTAGCCCGGCGTCGTTGGGCCCAGGCACACAAGAACTGGACAGCCAGGAATTGGAAGAAGATTTTGTGGTCAGATGAGTCCAGTTTCCAGCTTTATCTTCCTCCTACTAATGTGAGGGTACGCAGAAGGCCAGGCGAAGCATTATCTCCAGCATGTACAGTACCTACTGTCAAGCATGGTGGAGGCAGTATCATGGTTTGGGGATGCATGAGTGCTGCTGGTGTTGGTCATCTCACTGTCTGTGATGGCACATTGAACTCTACCAAGTATTGTACCATTCTCAAAACCCACATGCTCTCTTCTGCGCGTGCACTGTCCCATCGAGGTAAAAACTGGATGTTTCAACAAGATAATGTCCCTTGCCACACATCCAAGGCCAGTAGAACTTGGCTGCAGGAGCACAGTATCCAGGTCTTAGAGTGGCCAGCTCAATCCCCGGACATGAGCCCCATTGAAAATCTGTGGTGGATTATCAAAAGGTCTGTTTCAAAGCATAAACCAAAGAATTTAGAAGAATTAAAAGCAGTAATTCAAGAAGAATGAAACAAGATTACCCCTCAACAGTGTGAAAGGCTCGTGGGGAACATGCCAGCCAGGATTAGAGCTCTACTATGTGCCAATGGCAGGACTACTAAATATTAATATGATGATGTGATGGTTTATTTATTTTTTGTTCAGTTTTGAACACATTCTCTGTTATTTGTTGACTTTGATACCGACAATGTTGAGAACTGACATATTGAAACTGTCAAGAATTTAGTTTTGTTAGTTTTTCTTGTAAACAATAAACAAAACAATATAATTTGTATTTGTTTGTATCTGTCTAATGCAGCCACACCTTTTGAAACACAAAAAAGATTTTTCCACAAATATTTCATGATAATATTTGAGATTGTGTAAAATTTTAAGGGTGTCCGAAAACTTTTTTCCACCACTGTATGTTGGGAGTGTTTTATTTCTAATTGTTTTGGTAACACAAGTAAACATTAGCACAGTAATGCTAAAATAACACGTTTTATGTGATAGTCACGGCACAGTGCAGCAAATATAGGTTGGAACGATGATAATATATGCGTTTCCAGAGTATTCTTCTACAGGACACAGGGAGAGGAGGAAGAGGAAGAGGGAGAGGGAGCAGAGGAAGACCAGGGAGAGGAAGGGGGTGAGGGGGTAGAGGCGGTGCAAGAATGGCCAGGCGAGGAGATAACATTCGTGTCTCGGCTACCCAGAGGGAAGAGGAGGAGGAGAGGGTGGCAGCCTTCGCAGCAGCGCGAGAGGAATCAACAGATTAGGCTGTAGGCTAAGCTCACCATTTAGCTGTAGCTCTGGGATAACGTTAGCCAAGGCTAGGATAACGCTAGCACGTAAACGTAGCCGTCACTCGAACTTAGATGAGAGGGAAAAGTAGTTGCAAACATGAAGCCAAAATGATTTTAAAATATCAGATTGAATTTACCTGTCGAGCAGAGAGCAGGCAACCTCCGCATCCCTGGTGAAATCCTTCTCCTGCAGGAGTTCTTTCCACCTGGAATAAGCAACACCGAAATTCACTCGCATTTTGTCCCGTACTCGCTTATCTGATCTTTTTCTTTCATTTGGTGGCATGGTTTCCCTCTTACGGGGCAAAACATATGTGTGGTCCTCCATTTAAAGTGTGACAGAATCATAAAAGCACAAAGCAGGTTCACGCAGAAGCGCCCCGGATTGATCTTCACCTTAACTGTCTCCAGTGACGGCAAGTTCTAGGTAAACGCGAAAGGCGAAGCGTGTATATCCCTTTCAGCCACTGTATTCAAATATGGCGATGCAAGAGGGCAGCCTCCAGCAGACCGCGCCCTGCTAAGCCTATGAGAAAGCTTCCATTTGTATGTGAATTGCATTACACTTTAATAAATATTAATTTAATTATAATAATATATAATTTATGAAAGCAATAGTTGATATTTGCTAATAAACAAACACGTAAATTACACATTGTAACTTTAATTAAAATGAAAAAGAAAAAGACATTTGAGATTTAATTTTCAAAATGCCCCAGCAAATAGATACCAAAATTCAATTTGAAATGTAAAATTTGAAAATTAAAATGCATTTGCAGAAATGCTTTTTCATTTTAAGAATGTGGCTGCATTATTTGACTCATAAATAAAATTAATAATCAATCATCCTATTTGCATTTTCATTTTCTTCTTCAAGACTGCACATTTTATGCCATAATCAAAAAGAAAACAAAGAGGACATTGCTATTTCATTTTTGTGGTCTGCCCCTCAAAATAGCGCCCGTAATTCGAAAACAATTTGGCAATCTGAGCAGCGCAGGAAAGTGACGTCAGTAGCTGCTCTTCTTTAGGTCCATGCTGACTGTGCTACCTATCTAATACGGTAGGGGGCGGCGTGCACATTTGATATATGGACGCATCACAGATCATGACGCTCCCTGAGATTGTGCACTGTTAGAATTAGCTGCTGATGGGTGGTCGTCCTCGTCCCCTTTGAGGCTCCACAGCATCTAGTCGTTCCAGGACTGAAGAGAGGTTAGCTCATTAATGCAACCTCATTAACGTCTGAATCTGTGACGGCAGAGTATGCAGCCAAGCTCTCTATGACCTGCTCAACTCTGTCACGGGCATCAGACTCAGATATAATATTAGAATCCACCTGGGCAGCTAATTCTAACAGTACAGTGATGCATCCGAATTTTTTATTTTTTATTCACAATATATGTTTTCTCGCTACTTGCTGCCTTTAAAACATAACATATTTTAGTGATCCATAATTAAAATAACACACAGTGTTCTTCCTACCTGATAACTTGACTGGCAAAGCAAGTCAAAACAGTTTCTCTTCCCCGGTAACTTGACTGGAGTTGGCAGGTGAAGCAGTTAAACCATCCGGTGACTGAGGAATCTCCCCTGTCTCCTCATACATAACATTCTGCAAAAACAAGGCTCACTTTGCCAGGCTAGGATTAGTACTGTGCAGCAGCAGCCCTTGGATGTACAAGCAAAGTGTTTTCTAACTAAAAATCTGTGTTCAACACCTCTCCTCAACAACCAATGCTATTTTTGCAACTAGACTGTCGTCGAAAAGTAACTTAAGTCCATTCTCTTTCACTAATACACATTTACACCTTTCATTTTCTTCAGCTAGTTGCACTCCATCTCTTTTCGTACTCCTGAGATTCCTTGCTGTTTCTTGTCTAATGCAACACAGTGCTTGGATGAGACATACGCTCTTTTAGAGTTTACTGGACATATACTATCAGTAGTCCATCAGTAATAAAAACACATTACACTGAAATTTAAAGGGTCCATTCCTCTGTTACATAAACCACTGCATGAATACATTTGCAGTGGTACAGGTTGTACTTGTAAGATTGAGAAATTTTATTAATATGCTAAGAAAGAGTGTATATACATACTTAACTGACTGTATAATAAAAGCTTGAGAACAGAGTTAACAGTCCATGTATTTTAGGTCTATGCAGGCTTCTTGTAGATTTAAGAAAAGAGAGTAGATGAAGTGTGTGCAGCCATTGGCTTACAGTGCATAGTGTGCTGCAGAGCAAAACAGAGGCTGACGCTAAGACAATACAATCCTGCTGACAGTGCCCTGAAACCTGACCTCACCTCAGGAATGCATGACCTGTTTTCCATTGTGTGGTTCTGAAGGCCAGAAAATAGGCCAGGCTTTATGAAAGGCAACACAGAACTACACATCAGTAAGTCAAATTTAAATGTAATTTTAGTTTTCAGTCATTTTAATCATGGATCAATTATGGACTCCATTTATACCCTGAATATCCCCTCAGTCCTGTCCTACACACCAAAAACAGCTTCTCAGTCAATGACCCTGCGTCAGTTTGCAAAGGCCTGCAGGACATTACCAACTACAGCCCCCCCCCCCCCAATATATATACATATATATATATATATACAGTACAGGCCAAAAGTTTGGACACACCTTCTCATTCAATGCGTTTTCTTTATTTTCATGACTATTTACATTGTAGATTCTCACTGAAGGCATCAAAACTATGAATGAACACATGTGGAGTTATGTACTTAACAAAAAAAGGTGAAATAACTGAAAACATGTTTTATATTCTAGTTTCTTCAAAATAGCCACCCTTTGCTCTGATTACTGCTTTGCACACTCTTGGCATTCTCTCCATGAGCTTCAAGAGGTAGTCACCTGAAATGGTTTTCCAACAGTCTTGAAGGAGTTCCCAGAGGTGTTTAGCACTTGTTGTCCCCTTTGCCTTCACTCTGCGGTCCAGCTCACCCCAAACCATCTCGATTGGGTTCAGGTCCGGTGACTGTGGAGGCCAGGTCATCTGCCGCAGCACTCCATCACTCTCCTTCTTGGTCAAATAGCCCTTACACAGCCTGGAGGTGTGTTTGGGGTCATTGTCCTGTTGAAAAATAAATGATCGTCCAACTAAACGCAAACCGGATGGGATGGCATGTCGCTGCAGGATGCTGTGGTAGCCATGCTGGTTCAGTGTGCCTTCAATTTTGAATAAATCCCCAACAGTGTCACCAGCAAAACACCCCCACACCATCACACCTCCTCCTCCATGCTTCACAGTGGGAACCAGGCATGTGGAATCCATCCGTTCACCTTTTCTGCGTCTCACAACCAAAGATCTCACAACCAAAGATCTCAAATTTGGACTCATCAGACCAAAGCACAGATTTCCACTGGTCTAATGTCCATTCCTTGTGTTTCTTGGCCCAAACAAATCTCTTCTGCTTGTTGCCTCTCCTTAGCAGTGGTTTCCTAGCAGCTATTTGACCATGAAGGCCTGATTCACGCAGTCTCCTCTTAACAGTTGTTCTAGAGATGGGTCTGCTGCTAGAACTCTGTGTGGCATTCATCTGGTCTCTGATCTGAGCTGCTGTTAACTTGCCATTTCTGAGGCTGGTGACTCGGATGAACTTATCCTCAGAAGCAGAGGTGACTCTTGGTCTTCCTTTCCTGGGTCGGTCCTCATGTGTGCCAGTTTCGTTGTAGCGCTTGATGGACACATTTGAAGTTTTTGCAATTTTCCGGACTGACTGACCTTCATTTCTTAAAGTAATGATGGCCACTCGTTTTTCTTTAGTTAGCTGATTGGTTCTTGCCATAATATGAATTTTAACAGTTGTCCAAGGGCTGTCGGCTGTGTATTAACCTGACTTCTGCACAACACAACTGATGGTCCCAACCCCATTGATAAAGCAAGAAATTCCACTAATTAACCCTGATAAGGCACACCTGTGAAGTGGAAACCATTTCAGGTGACTACCTCTTGAAGCTCATGGAGAGAATGCCAAGAGTGTGCAAAGCAGTAATCAGAGCAAAGGGTGGCTATTTTGAAGAAACTAGAATATAAAACATGTTTTCAGTTATTTCACCTTTTTTTGTTAAGTACATAACTCCACATGTGTTCATTCATAGTTTTGATGCCTTCAGTGAGAATCTGCAATGTAATGCATTGTATGCATTGAATGAGAAGGTGTGTCCAAACTTTTGGCCTGTACTGTATAATAACAGTAGAAATATGACTAATGACTAATGATGGCAGCAGCAGCAGCAGCAGCAGCAGGAGGCATCTGGCAGGACCATGGCAGCAACACAACCACACACGTCACGCTATCCAGGCACCGCTGCGATATGAGTTAATCTGAGAGACAGTGGAGCACAAAGGCTCCGGAGAAGAAGCTGAGTTAGTGACATCCAGAATGGCCGAGTTAGCAAGATGCAGTAATAGGATACGAGAGAGAGAGAGAGAGAGAGAGAGAGAGAGAGAGAGAGAGAGAGAGAAGGAGAGAAGGTGCCTGGTGTATTACAGGGGGTCCTCCTGCAGACCGACAGACTAGGCCTAAGTCAGCCTAACTAGGGGCTGGTACAAGGCAAGCCTGAGCCAGCCCTAACTATAAGCTTTATCAAAGAGGAAAGTCTTAAGTCTAGTCTTAAATGTGGAGACGGTGTCTGCCTCCCAGACGGTAACAGGAAGATGATTCCACAGGAGAGGAGCCTGATAGCTGAAGGCTGAATCTACGTTTAGCTTTAGACAGCAGTTTTAAATTTGATTCAATGTCGCCCGCTCTGGCCTTAGGGATACATTTGACTATGGCCGCTGGTGTTGCTAACTTCACGTTTCTCAGAATAGAGCTGCCAATAACCAGAGTTTTATCCTCAGCGGGTGTGTCGCTGAGTGGGGAAAAGCGGTTGGAAACGTGAACAGGCTGGTGGTGAGCCGTGGGCTTCGGCTTGGAGCTGTGTCTCTGGCGAACCGTAACCCAACCTCCCGGCTGAACGGGAGTTACCGGAGGACAGCTAGCAGAGGCTAAGGCTATGCTATGTGGCTCCGCTTTGGCTACAGGAGGCTGGCTAACTACCGCAGCTACTGAATGGTTTTCCATGGTGCAGAGCCGCGCTTCTAATTCACTAAGCCTCGCCTCCAACGCAGCAAATAAGCTACACTCCTTACAATTACCACTGTCGCTAAAGGAGGCAGAGGCATAACTGAACATTTGGCACACCAAGCAAGAAAGAGCAGAGGAAGAACTCATCACTAGCTGTAAAGCTAATGTAGCTACTAAGGCTAGTAACATGCAAACAACAGCTAAGAGATTAGCGAGAAAGTTTAGAAAGGAGGAGAGCTATAAGTGCTTAAACAGAACTAGTGTGGGTTAAGACTTGGAGTAGACGTTAAAGCAACTGAAGTGAGAAAGCAGAAAGCAGGCTAGTAGAATTCACCAGAGCAGTACAGAGACACTGTCACAGAAACACTGGAAATGACACAAGTCGCTTACCGCAATATGTCAGCACGTCAGCATGAGTTAAATTTCTCCAGTCACCTTGAGGTGTCCTGTTCTACATATCTACCAAGTTTAGTAAAAATCGATATGGCGGTTAGGCCTAGATAAGAAATTAGCTCTCTAGTGCCCCCATTTTGTTTGATTGGGTTAATAATGGAGGGGTCCCCACAGATTATGAGTGGTCATATGCCTACAAAGTTGCGTGGTGATCAGTGAAACCCTTGAGATGTTATACACCTTTGTGTGATGAGCCACGTCCAATGGAGCGCTCCTCTGCGAAGTTCAAAAGTTCCTCCGCAGATCTCTTTATACAAGTACCTCAAGCCTTCTTTATTTATTTATTTATTTTTTGCCTTTATTCACTGATGTAATGTTTTTGTCCCGATATTGTGTTTGTTATCTTTGTATATTTCTTCAATAATAATAATAATAATAATAATAATGTATATATATATATATATATATATATATATATATACAGTTTTATATATGGAGTTTGCATGTTCTCCCCGTGTCAGCGTGGGTTCTCTCCGGGCACTCCGGCTTCCTCCCACAGTCCAAAGACATGCAGATTGGGGACTAGGTTAATTGATAACTCTAAATTGTCCATAGGTGTGAATGTGAGCGTGAATGGTTGTTTGTCTCTATGTGTCAGCCCTGCGATAGTCTGGCGACCTGTCCAGGGTGTACCCTGCCTCTCGCCCGATGTCAGCTGGGATAGGCTCCAGCCCCCCCGCGACCCTCAAGAGGATGAAGCGGTTAGAAGATGAAGTTTTATAAATATATATATATATATATATATACATATATATAAAACTTGGCTTCCGGGTCACGCAGTGTGCGTGATGAAAATATTGAAAGTGTATGAAAGGAATTTTTTCCATTTTACATTTAAACAGAAAATCGGAAATTGGAAAAACGAGTCATTATCTGTTTTTACATTTTGGTTCTGGAAACAAATATTGAAAAAACAAGTCATTATTTTGTTTTTTCATATTTGGTTTTATTTTGAAAAATGACTGAATGAATGATACACGGATTGAAATGGCACATATTCATATACCCATGTGTACTTGCTTTGTCAGGTTCAATTTCAGCTGAAACTGACACTGTCTGGTGCAGACTATTCTGTACAGTATTTATCAGCAGATGGAAGAAGGAGGGAGTGGTCAACATGTAAAATACGCACCTCAATCAGGATTCATGAGCACTGTTAGACATTGGGTGCCAGCAGTTCTAACTGGAAAGATGGAT
This sequence comes from Epinephelus fuscoguttatus, assembly GCF_011397635.1. Taxonomy (NCBI): domain Eukaryota; kingdom Metazoa; phylum Chordata; class Actinopteri; order Perciformes; family Serranidae; genus Epinephelus; species Epinephelus fuscoguttatus. Next base: position 519,863 of record NC_064763.1, read on the forward strand.
TCAAATAAACACAAGAAGTTTGTGCTCTAGAAAAGGATCAGCACTCAGTGAATAACCTCCTAAGCCCTATGATAAGCTATTATGGCAAGGCTTAACTGTACAGACTAGTGAGCAGTGATAACTAACATGTCTTTGGGGTCATCGGGTGGGAACCTCCTTTCACTAGTGTTTCATCTAGTTGGTCTCACGACACCTCCAGGAGGCTAGACAATGATCTCTGGCGTCCCAGAGACACTCCCCTAATGCCAGATCTCACTGCTCCCCACACCAACCCAATAACCTCCTTTACCTTACTTACACATGGCTTTCTCAGCCCAAACAGCACTGCCACCTTCAACCAAACCCAGGCTCCGTACATGTGAGCTCCAGGTAGAAGCAGTACTGATAATACCTTTCCTAGCACATTCACCATACTCTATTTCACACGCTACATAGCATAACTACAATATAAGCTAAAGTTAAAGGAGCTAAATAAACTTACAGCATCAGCAAACACACTCACCTTGCAGCATGGTCTCAAACAAAAGGGATTCAAATAGGCCACTCCCACACTTAAATAACCTTCCTCTTCCTGGATTTCCTCCTAAGAGGAAGTGGATCTCTCCACCTGATCTCAAGGAGTTATGTACCCTGCTTAGTAGTTCCCCCTGCTGGCCCCCAACTGACATTATTTCTACGCTTCAAGATCCATTGGCTACACCTAACTGCTTCATCTGACATTTCCCTCACTGTCTTCCTCAAACTCTGTCCCTGCACTCCGAGTTCCCCCAGGAGCGAGACAGCTGATCTTGCTATGAATCCCCTACACCCCACTTCCACTGGACAAATCCTAGTCTTCCATCCTCGTTGCTCAGCTTCTGCTCCTAAGTCTGCATATCTAAGCTTTTTTTCTTTCATAGGCTTCTTCCACTGAGTCTTCCCAAGGAACTGTCAGCTCAATGAAATAAACTCTGTTGACTCACTGACCACAACACTGTGTCAGGCCTCTGCTTGGTACAAACTATTTCCTGGGGAACAACAAGCTTTCCCCCTAAATCTACTTGCATTTCCCAATCACAAGCACCTTCTAGGCGGCCACACCCTTGCCTCCTTACTAACTTATCCCTTCTGCATTTCTCTCCCTCACGGACAAACTGAATTACTAAGCTCCTATCCTTAACACCCTCTGAATTCACCTGTCTTCGTTTCCCTACGATTCCTGCAGCTAAACATTTCAATACCTGGTTTTGTCGCCATGTATATCGGCCTTGTGACAAGCTAACTTTACAGCCTGACAAAATATGCTTTTAAGGTTGCGGTTGGAGCTGTCTGCTGTTTTGCACATACAATCATTTGCACTAGATGTGCTCCCTTTATCCACTGCTCATTTTCATTCACTGCTGCTCATTATTATCCACTTCTTCTTCTTCTTCTTCTTCTTATTGTTATTGATCGCCGTATCTTGTATTTTTGTACTTATTTTGCATGCCTAGTTTTTAAGTTTTAAGTTTTTAAGTTTAAATTTTGAAATCTTTAATCTGTCTTTAACTGCTGTAACACTGGAATTTCTCAATTATGGGATCAATAAAGGTCAATCAATCAATCAATCAATTTTATTTATAAAGCCCAATATCACAAATCACAATTTGCCTCACAGGGCTTTACAGCATACGACATCCCTCTGTCCTTAAGACCCTCACAGCGGATAAGGAAAAACTCCCCAAAAAAACCCCTTTAACGGGAAAAAAAAAACGGTAGAAACCTCAGGAAGAGCAACTGAGGAGGGATCCCTCTTCCAGGACGGACAGACGTGCAATAGATGTCATACAGAACAGATCAACATGATAAATTAACAGCAATCCATATGACACAGAGAGAGAGAGAGAGAGAGAGAGAGAGAGAGATGCAGGTAATGACAGTATCTTACAACAACATTAATGAAAGTAATAATATTATAGTTATAGTTCTGGCTACTGTGGTACAATATGTTGAAAGTATGTATTAATACCTGGCAGTATACATGTGTGACAATAATCATATGTGTATAATAACAGAAGAAGTATGACTAATGACTAATGATGGCAGCTGCAGCAGGAGGCATCTGGCAGGACCACGGCAGCAGCACAACCACACACGTCACGCTGTCCAGGCACCGCTGTGATATGAGTTAATCTGCGAGACAGTGGAGCACAAAGGCTCCGGAGAAGAAGCCGAGTTAGTGACATCCAGAATGGCCGGGTTAGCTAGATGCAGTAATAGGATACGAGAGAGAGAGAGAGAGAGAGAGAAGGAGAGAAGGGGCCCGGTGTATTATAGAGGGGTCCTCCGGCAGACTAGGCCTAAGTCAGCCTAACTAAGGGCTGGTACAGGACAAGCCTGAGCCAGCCCTAACTATAAGCTTTATCAAAGAGGAAAGTCTTAAGTCTAGTCTTAAATGTGGAGACGGTGTCTGCCTCCCGGACCGTAACAGGAAGATGATTCCACAGGAGAGGAGCCTGATAGCTAAAGGCTCTGGCTCCTGATCTACTTTGGAGACTTTAGGGACCACGAGTAACCCTGCGTTCTCAGAGCGCAGTGTTCTGGTGGGATAATATGGCACTATGAGCTCTCTAAGATATGACGGAGCTTGACCATTTAGAGCTTTATAAGTTAACAGTAGGATTTTAAATTCAATTCTGGATTTTACAGGGAGCCAGTGCAGAGAAGCTAAAACAGGAGAGATATGATCGCGTTTCTTAGTTCCTGTTAGTACACGTGCTGCTGCAATCTGAATTAGCTGGAGAGTTTTTAAGGACTTACTAGAGCTACCTGATAATAGAGAGTTACAGTAATCCAGCCTTGAGGTAACAAAAGCGTGGACCAATTTTTCTGCATCTTTTCGGGTCAGGATAGGCCTAATTTTCGCAATATTACGCAGATGAAAAAATGCAGTCCGTGAGGTTTGCTTTAAATGAGAATTAAAAGACAAATCTTGATCAAATGTTACTCCGAGGTTTCTTACGGTAGTGGCAGGGGCCAGAGCAATGCCATCTAGAGAAACTATGTCATCAGATAAAGAGTCTCTGAGTTGTTTGGGGCCAAGAACAATAACTTCAGTTTTGTCTGAATTTAACATCAGGAAATTGGTGCTCATCCAAGTTTTTATGTCTTTAAGGCAATTATGGAGTTTAGTTAATTGATTGCTTTCTTCTGGCTTCATTGATAAATACAACTGAGTATCATCCGCATAACAATGGAAATTTATAGAGTGATTTCTAATGATGTTACCTAAAGGAAGCATATATAGAGTAAACAGGATTGGTCCGAGCACAGAACCTTGCGGAACTCCAAAACAAACTTTAGTACGTAAGGATGGTTCATTGCGAACGTCAACAAATTGAAAACGATCAGATAAATAAGATTTAAACCAGCTTAGTACTGAACCTTTTAAGCCAATTAAGTGATCCAGTCTCTGCAGCAGAATTTGATGGTCAATTGTGTCAAACGCCGCACTAAGATCTAATAAAACAAGTACAGAGACGAGTCCTTTGTCTGAAGCAGTCAGAAGGTCATTTGTAATTTTAACTAGAGCTGTCTCAGTGCTATGATGCACTCTAAATCCTGACTGAAATTCCTCAAATAAATTATTATCATGGAGAAAATCACACAGCTGGTCTGCGACTACTTTCTCAAGGATCTTTGACATAAAGGGAAGATTAGATATTGGTCTATAATTGGCTAACACCTCTGGATCCAGGGTGGGCTTTTTTAGTAGAGGTTTAATTACAGCTATCTTAAAAGACTGTGGTACATAGCCTGTTAATAAGGATATATTGATCATATCTAATATATGAGTGTTAACTAAAGGAAAGACCTCCTTAAGTAGCCTAGTTGGGATGGGGTCTAAGAGACACGTTGATGATTTGGATGAAGAAATCACTGCAGTCAATTCTTGAAGAGAAATTGGGGAGAAGCAATCTAAATATATATTAGATTTTACAGCTGTGTTTGAGGTTAGATAGGTACTATCTGAGGGCAGGAGGTCATGAATTTTGCCTCTAATAGTTAGAATTTTGTCATTAAAAACGCTCATAAAATCATTACTGCTAAGGGCTAAGGGAATACAAGGCTCAATAGAGCTTTGACGTATCTTATCTTATCTTATCTTATCTTATCTTATCTTATCTTACCTTCTTGTATTACAATTGATGTTCAAATATTTCTTTGATATCTCTAGTTTCATTGCACCATTTAAGCCAATGTTGCAAATCAGTGAACAGGACTGCTTTTATTGGCTTTACAAGATTTTTGGATGAATTTGATTATCAGTTAGTATTTGTGGTTTATTTGTTTCTTAATATCCAGAGGATTTACAATATCACAAACTATGTTGTTATTACCTCCGCCAAGGAGGTTATGTTTTCGCTGGCGATGGTCTGTTTGTCTGTTTGTTTGTCTGCAAAATAACTCAAAAAGTTCCAAACGGATTTTGATGAAATTTTCAGGAAAAGTTGATCATGGGACAAGGAATATTTTATTTTGGTGATGATCGGTTGAAGCGAAGTGGATAAAATAATAAAATGGCGGGAAATCTGAGCTGCTTGGTGGAGGTCTGCGCTCTCTGAGTGCTTTTGTAGATGTGATATGGAGTTGTATTGACTGTGATAGAAAATGTCATCCATATTGCATTACCATCATTCAGAGGCAGTCTCTGCTGGCCCCATCGGGGCAGCTGAGTATTTAAAGTTTTGCTAAAGGGAATTTTGACAGTAGTTACTGAGCAGGTTTCTCCTCAGGTTTCTCATATCACTTTTTCAGAAATACTCGAACCACCATTAATTTTACAGTAGTTTTCAGGTTGTTACCTGACAGTAGAGGTGGGGATATGACAAATACCAGTGGCTGTTTTAAATTGGTATAACAGTACCAGTTGTTACTGGCTACCCTGATGCAGTCAGTAACAACTGGCTGCATCAGGATAGAGGATATTCCCTGATGTGTATTCATGCCCTCTCCATTCCTGGCTAAAAGTAAAATCTTTTGCAAGTCTGTCTGTGTAGACGCAACTGCTTCATCAGTGCAGCCATTCGCTCTTTACCTGCTCACACATGTAATTATCTCCCAGCCTCTTACATAAGCCGCTGGAAGGGTGAGGCCAGGCATGGTGGTGAAAAGCTGATCAGTGCTCTTCAGGATCTGATGACTGGCCTATCATACTTTACACCTCCCCTCACATGGCATTAGCTCCTAATCCTGTTATCTACTGAAGGGAAGAGTCCTTGAGTGCTGCACAAGCTCTCCTCTGTACCTTTGTTCCACATGTTAAGCCAGTCTGTACAGGGTAGGCTAGCAAGAAAACATATTTAAGAAATAACATTTATATATCCTATCATAAACATCTGCTTTGTAATGACAGACAGGAATTGCAGGAAGTCATCATTAGCAGATTGTTTGGAGAAAATAGTTGCTTGAGAACTCAGAATTAATTCAGAGCAAAATTTAAGTTTGTGATGTTACATTTTGAATATAACAGCATGAACTTGAATTTTTCCCTTAATTAATTTTCAGTCAATTCTTTGTTTCTCCTCTAAGATGTCATAATCAGGGTAAATAGAAAATAAGAACGCTTCTTAATAATGAAACTAAATAAATTTCCTGGTTGTGGTTTACCTCATCCTATAGTTTCTGTTTTCTTTCATCCCTTTACTTTCTAGCTTTTTAAAGTTGTTTTTTTAGAAATACCTCATGTAGCTGGGAAATCAAAAGGATTTTCAGGGGAAAATGCACAACTATATACATAAGAAAAAAAAACTTAAAGAACATAAAAGATGAACGCAGCCTGCAGAAGTAGATAAGTCCAATGTCTACCTAGACGGTGTTATTGACTGTATGAATTAACTATTTTTGATGGCATAGGGGGCAGCAGAAACAAGCTGTAAACGCCATGTTGGCATGTTGTTCATCCCCTTTAAAAAATAATTTGGGGAGCATGTTAGCAAACAGTTGCCAGTTTAACTACTTACAGCTCTTAGGGAGATACATTTGTATTTATTTGGAGTGGTATATCTGAACAAGTCAATCAATCAATCAATCAATCAATCAATCAATTTTATTTATAAAGCCCAATATCACAAATCACAATTTGCCTCACAGGGCTTTACAGCATACGACATCCCTCTGTCCTTATGACCCTCGCAGTGGATAAGGAAAAACTCCCCCAAAAAAACCCTTTAACGGGGAAAAAAATGGTAAAAACCTCAGGAAGAGCAACTGAGGAGGGATCCCTCTTCCAGGACGGACAGACGTGCAACAGATGTCGTACAGAACAGATCAGCATAACAAATTAACAGTAATCCACATGACACAATGAGACAGAGAAAGAGAGAGAGAGATGCAGGTAATGACAGTATCTTACAACAACATTATTGAAAGTAATAATATTATAGTTATAGTTCTGGCTACTGCGGTACAATATGTTGAAAGTATGTATTAATATTTGGCAGTATACATGTGTGACAATCGTCATATGTGTATAGTAACAGTAGAAGTATGACTAATGACTAATGATGGCTTTACAAGTGGTAAATGAAAGTTCAAAACTTTCTCTCCTTCAACATCTGGTTTTGGTCTCAACCAATTCCTGAGTCCTGAGGGAATTATCTGGCTCTTTAACAGCTAAATTCTCCATTAGCTCACTAGTTCACCATCTAGTTGCTGACTTCTTCATATTCTTATATATATGTATGGAAAAAGTCTCAGTGTCACATCTGAAAAGGTTAACTATAGCTTGTGTTTTCCTTTACAGTGGGAGTGTACCTGGTTTATCATCTTGTGCAGTTCTTTTTTCCTGCTTGTCTTTTGGACTTACTTCTGGCTGGTGGCTCAAAATGATTTTAATGAGTTCAACTGGTGAGTAATTCATCCATTATGTGGCTGTAAGTGAAAAGTTGTTTGTAACCAGCATATTTCCTAATGATGAAACTACTTCCAGATGAGGTGCTTACCTTACCGCAGCAGGCAACCAGACCCATCTGGTGTAACAGGCTAAATAGTCCAGACAGAGTTCTCTTTCTTTGACAAGAATGACTATTACCATGAGCAATAATCAATCAAACCTTATTTGTTTACATGCCAGGTCAGTGTACAACCGCTCTGGAGAATGGAAGGATGAGACAATTCCCATTCTTGCATCTACCACCGTGGGATTCAGCTACATCGCATTCTTAATGGTAACAGTCTTTTAACACACTCTGAGATGTCAGCAAACTTGCTTATTGCTCAGCTATGACATAACTTTGTGAATCATGCCTCTTTTTCAGATTTTGGCAGTTTTCCATATATCCTTCGGCCAACAGCTGAACCTCTACTGGGTTCACAAGGTGCTGTGGTTCACATCCTTCATATTTGTCTTGGATTTGCTCCACACACTTTTGAAATAAAATCCAACTTCATCTTAATCCATCTCATCTCTACAGATTGGAGTGTTGGCTACCCTGCTCACCATTATCTCTGGTGTCGTCTCTGTCGATGACATATGGGCAGATGAGTGGGACATCCTGCTTGTATCACTGCAGGTCAGCCTAGAATCAGAATGAAATGACTGTGCCATCAGCTTACCCCATGCTTTGTTTTTGCTGTTGTGTCTATACCCTTTCAACTTTTTTTAATAATTCAAGTTTTTTTATTTATCTATTCAGTCAAATCTGAACAAACTGACAGCACTGTTATTGGAACTCAACATATCCACAGGCATCTGATAGCTACACATGCTTATACTCATAATAGTAATTTAGCAATCACAGCGGTACAACTAAACATCACATTGTTACAGTTCAACAACATATTTCAAACAAAAGCTGGCTTGTGTAATGAAAAAAATAATACTAGGTTCTTATCTTGAATGAATTGGCCCTTGGTGATAAAGCTTCTGATTTGTAAATACTTTCAAAAATTACCTTTATAGTCCAGATCATATTTTTGCATGAGTTCTGAAAAAGACATTAACCCTCAAACACTTAATCCTTGGCCTCCTCCTGTCCCAAAGAAAGTGTTTGATTATTCTATGAAACTGTTTAAACAATTGTGGCAGGTGATTAATAGGCAACATCATGGAAACATAATTGAAGTGTTTGAGGGGAACCACCATTCCAATCACATTAATTTTCCCCCATGGAGTAAGTTTCAATTTTCCCCATTTATCCAAATTATTTTTTATCTTCTTAAGGAGAGGTTCCACATTCAAAACCACTTTTTCCTCCAAATTTGGATTTAACTGAATACCCAAGTATTTCATACCTGAAGGTACCCGTTTAGAATTAAATAAAGTAACATCAGTAGAATGACATGTATGTGATATTGGCATACCCTCCGATTTGTGCCAGTTTATCTTATAACCTGACAACTTAGACTATGAGTCAATACATTCAAGTAACACTGGCAGAGAATGAATGGCATCCACTATAACTGCTAAAATGTCATCCGCATACATAAACAGTTTGTGTTCTCTCCACCCTGCATATACCAGTGGTTCTAAAACTATTGTCAAGAACAGCTGCCCATGTCTAGTTCCCCTGGAAAGACAAAAAAAATTGAATAGCATCCCATTTGTGAGAACAGCTGCCCTCGGTTTGGAACAAAGCACTTTCACGCAATGACAGAGGCCAGGTCCAAACCCAAATTTTGACAGAGCTGGCATGAGAAATCCCCATTTGACACTATCAAAAGCCTTTTCGGCATCTAGCGAGAAGGCTGCCACCAGGACTGGACTGGATGAACTCATAAGTATAAGATGTAAAAACCTTTGCATATTATCAACCAACAACCTGTTTTAAGCCTATACCTGGTCACCATTTATTATGTCTGGCAGTACTTTCTTTAAATGTCACACGAGAGTCTTTGTTGAGAACTTACAATCTACATCAAGAAGACTTACTGGTCTGAAGTTGGATGGGTCTGAAGTATCTCTTGATTAATTGGAATGCTATTAGACTTATCCTGTTGTTTTAATTGCTTGGCAAATAATCTACCATTTTTGTCACCCCCTTTGTAAAAATTATTATTAAGTCTAAATAAGGCATATTCTGCTTTTTTGTCACCCTATATTTCATGCAGCTGATGTTTCAAATTACGGATGGTTTGGCAAAGATTATCATAGAAGTGTTTTGCTATTTTCTCTGGATTGCAAGTGTCTGTTTTTTTTTCATTCTCTGCATTCTCTTTCTCAACTTTTGAAGTATGGGCAATATTTTTTCCTCTTATAAACACTGTTATTATTATCACCTTTATTTATTCAGGGAGGGCCAATTGAGAGTGAGCTCTCATTTCCAATGGCGCCCTGATTACAGTACAATAAAATACAATTCAATACACACTACAATACGTATCAATAACAATAATATACACACATCAGAAGCATTTAATGAAATCAACAAGTACATGTACATTCAGAAAGCATGAGGTCAATAAGAATGCGTTTAAAATGATTAAAAGGAATCAATGTATCCAACTGAAGCTGAGACAGCAGATTATTTAAGAGGAGCGAAGTAATCAAAAGCAATTTTTCCTACCTCCGTTCTAACAGTTGGGATATTAAGAGCCAGTGAGTTTTGTGCACGAGTGGGGTAGTTAAAAGATTGAAAACTCAGTAAGCTCAATAAATAGAGAGGAAGTTTTTTAAGCAATGCCTTATAGATAAACAATATACTGTGTTGCTCCCTTCTCAGAGCCAGGGAAGTCCAGCCTACATTCTGATACAGTTGGCAGTGATGGGTCATAAACCCATCGCCAGTAATAAATCTAATAGCAGAATGATAAATTGTGTCAAGTGGTTTAAGAATAGAGGGAGAAGCATGCATATAAATAATATCACCATAATCTAAAACCGATAAAAAGGTAGCAAGTACCAATTGCTTTCTACAGTGCTGAGGTAGACAAGATGTATTTCTATAATTTCTATAGTAGTATGCCAATAAAGGCTTCAGCTTCTTTAAAAGTTCTGCAACATGTAAATTAAAAGACAATTTGTCATCGATCCAGATACCCAAGTACTTATAACAGGACACCCTTTCCAAGGGAGTCCTTTCCAAGGCTGATCTTATTTAAGTCAGCAGTGTGTCTTTTTTTGTGAAAATCATGTACTTTGATTTTCCTGGATTTAAAACCAGTTTAAGATCAGTCAGAGTGCTTTGGATACAACAGAAGTCATCTTGTAAATTACTCAGAGCTATTTCAACAGAGGGAGCAAAAGAATATATGAATCATCAGCGTAAAGATGAATTGAGCTATTTTTGATACCACAATTAAAATCATTGATATAAATAGAAAATAACAGAGGTCCTAAAACAGAACCCTGTGGATCCTCTTTGTATATATTCAAGAATTCTGATGTGAAACCATCACTAATCACAGCTTGTGATCTACCAGATAAATAATTCTCAACCCATTTACATGACTTGTAATCAAGCCCAATATTATGCAGACGCTCAAGAAGTATAGTATGGTCAACCGAGTCAAAGGCCTTAGAAAGGTCAATAAAAAGGGCAACACAATCAAGTTTACCGTCTACTGCTTGAGCGATATCGTTCATAACCTTAGCAATTGCTGACATAGTGCTATGCCCAGGTCTAAAACCAGACTGATAGATGTTTAAAACTTCATGTTCAGATAAAAAAAGATCTAATTTGGTTGCTTATCAGATGTTCTAATAGTTTCGCCAAGCAGGGTAGTTTTGAAATTGGGCGGTAATTATTCAGTTCATTTGAGGGGCCACCTTTGTGCAGAGGAGTTACAAATGCTGTTTTCCATATATTAGGAATACAATCAGTTAAAAGAGTCAGATTAAAAATGTGCAACAAGACGTCAACAATAAAAGGTGCAGCTAGTGTCAGAAGTCGAGGGTTCAAATTATCAGCCCCTGTAGACTGCCTAGGATCGAGACTATAAAGAGCACTGAGCACTTCAAATCTAGTAAAGGGCCTAAAAGAAAACCTATGAAGACTAGTATTTACAGGAGTAGGATTTGTGTTACTGACCAGGCTAGCGGTATTAAAGCTATGACCCGCAGCAATAAAGTGTCTGTTAAAAATGTCACATTGTTCATTTTTATCAAAAATGGGGATAGAGTCCAGGGAAATCTGAGTGGGTAAGGATGAGGAGGGGCTATTTGAGAGGGTCTTGATTGTTCTCCAGAACTTAGATGGGTTACCAGAACACTCAGATAAAGACGTAACATAATAGGAAGATTTAGCATTACATATAGCTACAAGGCATTTGTTTCGAAGATGACGAAAATATTGCCAGTCACTAAATGAACCAGAGGCGCGAGCCTTATTCCAAGCAGTGTCCCTAATGCGCAACAATTCAGCAATTTCCTGTGAGAACCAGGGGTTGCTTCTGTTTTTTGTTCTCAATTTCTTTAAAGGGGCATGTCTGTCAGCCACAGAATTAAAAGCTTTAATAAAATAATTCAAAGCTAAGGTAGGATCAGAAATATCAGTTATGGAAGATATATCAAAAGAAGAAAAATGATTTAAAAAATCCTGCTCCACAAACTTTTTAAAATTTCTCTTAACAATGAAATGAGGCTTTGATTTTACTTGTTTAACATCTCTGATACAAGCATTTGGACAGTGGTCACTAAAATCAAGCGGGAGAACCCCAGAGGATTTAAAATTATGTGGCCTGTTTGTTAGGATAAGATCCAATAATGTAGATTTCCCAAGATTAGATGGATCAGGTCTTGTAGGAGCAGAGATTAGTTGTGAGAGATTTAGGTCAGTACACAGATCTTTTAGACCATCAAATGCATTACTAAGCCAATCAAGATTTAGGTCGCCCATTAATATGACTTCAGAAGAAAGGCAAGAGGAGATCAGATGAGCTAAATCAGAGATGGCAGTTGACAGAGCAGACGGGGGACGATAAACACCCAAGACAATTAATTTTCCACTGTTAGCACTGTTACTCAAGGAGACTCTTAGGGCCAAGTATTCAAAGCACTTTGGGATGGCCAAAGAGCTAACGAGAGTTACAGAAAAACTTTTCTTAACAAAAATGGCCACACCACCACCTCTTGTAGGCTTGCATCTATCAGTTCTGAAGACATTATAACCATCAAGAGCAATATCATTATCACTCACTTGATTAGTTAGCCAGGTTTCAGAAAATACAAATATATCTGCCTTTGTTTGTAGAGCCCAATGTAGTCCATCTTAGAAATCAGACTACGTACATTGATATGAATAAAACTCAGCCCTTTTTGCAACCTAAAATCTGCCTGAGATTTAAGGACTGAATGAGAGAGTACCTGCTGTGACTCATAACACTGCCTAGCTATTGTTTTAATCTTAATTAAATTAGTAGGGTTTCTGGACGGGGTCTGATTCATTTGATTGCCAAACCACTTTGTGTTCGAAGCTGGAGTATCATTAATAGACAGAGGGGCAAAAACAGGCTCAGGCCTTTCAGAGATCCTAACAGGAATAAAGGAATCAGAAATAGACATGGGGACAGCACCACCATTTGTAGCAGCAGCAACAAGACCCGCACTGTCAGGGACAGGGCTGTGAGGTAAGCAGTATGTGGACTGGGCAGGGTCTTGCTGGAGAGAGCATCATTGTAAACTAAAAGCAATTAAGTTTATAAAGTTGTGAGTCAACTTTTCAGCCCCCATCCTGTTCAGATGTAATCCATCAGATTTGAACAAGTCACGCTCAGTCCAGAAACAGTCAAAATTGCTTATAAAGCCAAGCACAGTGGCAGTGGCAAAGTTATGCATCCAGTGATGTAAACTAAAAAGATGGCTGAAACGTTCTGAACTTTTTAACAATGTGGGTATTGGGCCAGACAAAACACAAGTCTTCCCAAGACTTTCAACTGTGTTGACTAGTGACTCCAGCTCATAATGAAGTTTAACAGACTGTCTGGACATAATATCATTCGTTCCCGTGTGTAACATGACAGTGTGAACAGAGGGATGGAGATCAATAATGGTAGGAATGAGCTCTATAAAGTCAGTGGTTTTCCCACCAGAAAGACAGTAAGTGATGGAGCCTGGGAGATGCACATTTCTAATGATGGAGTCATCGATTACAAGAATTTCAGGAGGTTGATTTTTACAGCCCTTATCATAAACAGATAATCTAGGCGAAAGGGATAGATGGGTGATGACAGCGACACCCGGAGTAGTAGAAGAAGAATTAGAGTCACCTGCACAGATGACGTCCTCACTCACCCTTGCGGTGACCGGCTCCACGTTTGGCTGGGGGAGTGAGGACTGCGGGGCAGGGAGAGAAGGCCAGGATTCAGCGTCGGATAATGTTGGAGGGGGTGAACATTTAGGACGTTTACTTTGGGACAACAGTGGACTGGTTGGAGGAGTACGACGCTTTCTGTTACGGGATTGGGGCAGAGCTGGATGCTCCAGCAAGGTGTGTGAGCATGTAGCCGGTAGCTCAGCTAGCTTCTCTAGTGAGGCGAAGAAATTGGACAGCGGGATGGGACCATCGTCATCATCTGCTGCATCTGGAGTAAACAAGGGGAGAGAAGCCCGTCTCCCCATCCTAACAACAGACGTCCAGGAGGAAGAGTGAGTGTCCGATGTGCCGGGAACAACAGAGTTGGCAGATGCAGCCAGGACATCCGCGGACTCAAGACATGACAGCCGGGAGTATAGCACCGACTGCCGCTGGAGGAGATCCTCAGTGAGCTGCTCAGTGGACCTGAGCTCAGTTTTCAGTTCAACAACCTCAGCTGACGGGGCCATCAGAAAAGCTGTAAATAATAAAACCACAGCCAGCAAAACGCCAGGACAGACAAATAGAGAATGTGCATAACTGTTGGCCGCAGTAAGGACTTCAGAGGGGCGGTGAAGAAAACTTACTCACTCGGGCTCCGATTGGAGCCCACAGCGATCAAGTGGCAGATCTCCAGCCCAGAAAGTAGTGGAGAAGTAGTACCAGTAGTACCAGAAGTAGAACCATCGAGGGCTGCGAAAGGTGCGGGCAATGCTGCTTGCCGTGCTGCAATGCCCAGTCTAGGGGTGTCTGGGACACAACATGAAAGGCCCCCATCTTCCCCAAGTCCCAAGTAGGCCACAAGGATACAAATGTGTTTGACAATCGAATATTAATTTATTACAATAAATGGAACAACAGAAGTGAGTGAAATAATAACTTCAGGGTGGACTAAGGTCAAAATAACTAACAAAACAATTCTATCAAGGGAGTAAATAACCTAACCAAATAATAAGAAATAAATGACAAAAATCTTACCTCCCTATTTAAATAAACAGGAGAAAAAGGGTTAGTAACAAAACTGGCTGTCCACCCCTACGATTTAACAGTCTTTAACACAACAATGATTTACTACAACAACACAACAATATGTGTGGCCGGTTGGGAGAGGAGGAAGGTGAGGTCTGCCTGCTAGCTCGAAGCAACTGCCATCTTGGTTCTTTAAAAACCCGAACGCCCTTGGCGGCAGCCAATCAGGAACGAGCACAGATCCAATCCACTAATCACCGTTGGGCTGTGGCACACACCTATTTGCATACAGAAAATACACACAGAGAACACGTGCAGGATAACACACACAAACAAAAGAAATTACGACAACAGTCGTAACAACACAGAGGACATTTGTGTGGTGCAGCCAGTATTGATTTCAAAAAAGGATTTAAGATCCTCTAATAGTGTGTTGCTAAATTTCTCATTTTGCAGCAGCATAGTATTGAGCCTTCACCTGCCTCTTCAGATCACATCACTGTTCAGGTCGACACGTAACTCAACTATGGCACGAAGTGTCATGGCTCCTATCTCACACTCTACCACTGAATCTATTAAAGTGTTGAAGAAAGAAGAAGAAAAAATTAATCCCTGATTGTGACTTGTGGCAATGAGAATAAAAGGTATGTTCTCTCTTCCATAACGTTAGGTACACGGAGGAGGAGAGCGAGTGTAACGTTACAACCAAGACAGTCAAACACAACCCCAGAGTTTTAAAACTCAACTGGAGTCAGTGATGACTGATGAGTTTTAGAATAAGGTTACAGTGCTAACATTAGATAGTAGCGTTAACATTACTAGTAAGTGGAAACACACAAGGAAGATAACGTTAATGTTTCAGAGGCTACGCTACAGTAGGCTAACGTTAGCCATTAGCAACTGGATGTTGTGTTGTCATATATAATGTTATGAACTGAATTTCTTTGTCATTTTTATGCGCAGCACAAAAACGAAATGACATTTCACATACCCCAAGCAAAAAGAAACAAAACATTTAAAAACAAATTGTGCAACATATAAGAAAGAACATATAATTCAATAGTAAGATGAAAAGGGTCGACATTTCACAGTCAGAAACTCCACATCCTGAGAGGAGAACTGGGAGATCCTCTTCACATCACAGCACCATGAATTGTTTGTGTATATTGCCAGACCGCCACCACGGAGCTTACTAGATGATGCAGCTTCCCTGTCTGCTCTATGTAGTGTTAGCCCCGTTAGCGAGTCTGATATGTTACCATTCATCCATGTCTCAGTAAACACAAGGACGCAGCAGTCCCTCACTCCTTGGTGAGTGGATCTCCACAGTCGAATGTAATCCATTTTTGTCCATTTTCGTGTCCAGCGAGCGGATGTTCGCCAGAAGAATGCTAGGAAAAGCTGGTTTGATGGGGTTAGCTCTTAGCCTAGAGCTAATCCCTCGATGCTTACCCCGTTTCCACGTCCTGTCACAGTGCTGACAGTGTCTCCCCGTCGGGACAGCTCCAGGAGAAACCACGGTCATCTCAGGGCTAGCTCAATGTAGCAGGCCAAGCTTGCTACACATCCTGAGCTCTCTCGGTTGTAGCGTTAGATCTCTGCAGCAGTTTCTAATGTCTGTTAGAAATGTTACGCGAGCGGTTCTGTCAGTTGGAGGCCTCCATGTGAGGAAGACAGACAGGACAGGAGAAAACTCCAATCATTGCATTCGGTCTGAATACAGAGATTGGTCATAGTTTTCTTAGAACCATATGAGAATGGTATAATTATGGGTTTTTATTTCTGGTGGAATTCACTTACATTTTAGTGTGCTATCAACTTATTAATAGCATTTTAACCTAAAAAAAGAAAAGTGTAAAATTTCCAGAAAGGTAAGTGTTGCTTTAATGCAAAAATCAAACGTGAACACAAAGAACACAAACCAAGCAAAGCATCACAGAACATGATGTTGCTAAACAATCCCGTGCTCACTGAGCTGAACTAGTTCGGTCCATGAAGTGCGTTGACGTAACTTGTAGCAACGCCACCGCCACAGGTGATGTTTTTTTTTTTTTCTGGCTTTTTGTTTATACATGGTAGGACAGGATATTAAGGGTGAAAGAGGGGCAGAGAGAGAGAGAGAGGGGATGACATGCCACGGAATCAGTGGGCATCTGCTCTACCCACTGAGCCACTGGGCGCCCAACAGGTGACGTTTAAAGGCCAAGTTTATAGGCGAAGTTTACTGAAAATATTTACAGGCAAAATTTAAAGGCAAAGTTTATAGGCAAAGTTTACAGGCGATGTTTACAAATGATTTTTACAGGCAATGTTTACCAAGAATGTTTACAAGCGATATTTACAAGCAACATTTACAGGCAATGTTTGCAGAGAGTTAAAAAGGGTGTATTTTCTATTCATTTTGATTATTTCTAGCATCACCATACATCATGCATAGGGATTGAGATGATCACATTAACATATGGTTATTTTTTATATTCATGAATTAACCATGACACAAAGCAACCAAATTAAAATGGGACACACACCATTGTGGTCTGTCTGTTCCTCATTCATAAATTTAAGGGGATTTTCCTTATGTTGATATAATCAGGGAGAGAGCTTACAATTGACTCCCAAATGATGAGAAATAAATAACTGATTCACTCTCACCTGCATTCACTTAATAGGTTTCCTCAAATCCACTGAATTGATGGATTTGCTAAATTTAATTTTGTACAATCAATAGATAGATGTCAGGTGATTATTTCCTATAAACTGATCATTTCAGAAATGTCATGATCTACAATGTGATAAATGCGATGATTCACATAAAATAGTTTGATTAAATGCATCATCTTAAATTTACATAGGAATCAGTAGATAAATGTGAAAAATAGTCTTTCACTAATATTAATTTACACATTTGGTGAATTTCATTAGACATACTTGAATTGTTAGATTTAATAGGTGTTCTTATCTACATATATTTTGTCCCTTTAATGCAGGATTTATATAAAATGTATAACATATTATGCTGAAATGCTGAATTTTCTTTGTCACTTACCCCTTTAGCCTGTCGACAATATTCTGCCACGCCACCTCCCTTGCTTTATTAATCGCTGCAGTATTGCCTTTTTTCGTAATTATGTCCTTATATTCCTCATACATTTCCATAAGGAGCGCTTGCTCGGCCGCAGAAAAAGCCTCTGCTCGCGCCTTTCCTTTGCTTTTTGACATTTTGCAACCTTTTCGGCACTCGACTAGTGAGGGCTTTTTATTTTCCCTGGGTGCGTGCATGAGTTGAGACTTAACAGGTGAAGATTGAATTAGCGTCAATTGGAGCCAGCTGATTTCACTTGATGGAACGAGTTGGCGCTAGATTGGGAGTTGGCGTTTAGTCAAACTTCAAGATTACACCTTAGTCTGGATATTCTTAGTTAGGAATACCCCCCTGTGCACATCACCTGTATACATCACTTGTAAACATGGCCTGTAAATGTTGCCTGTAAATATTGTTTGTAAACATCACCTGTAAACATTGCCTGTAAACTATGACTGTAAACATCACCTGTAAATTTCGCCTCTAAACTTTGCCTGTAAACTTCGTCTGTAAACATTGCCTGTACACATCACCTGTAAACATCACTTGCAAACACCTGCAAACATTTTCTGTAAACATCCTCTTTAAACACTGTCTGTAAACATTGTAAACATTGCCTGTAACTATCACCTGTAATTGTGGTCTGTAAACATAGCCTGTAAATGTCGCCTGTAAACATCGCCTGTGAATATGGCCTGTAAACGTGGCCTGTATACACTGCCTGTAAACATTGTCTGCAAACATCACCTGTAAACATCGCCTGTAAACTTGGCCTGTAAACATCACTTGTAAAACTTATTTGTAAACATTGTTTGTAAACATTGCCAGTAAACTTTGTATCTAAATATTGTCTGTACACATCACCTGTAAACATCGCTTGTAAATGTTACTTGTAAACGCTGCTTGTAGATGTGGCCTGTAAACATCCTCTGAAAACATCATCTGTAAAAATTGTCCGTAAACATTTCCAGTATACTTGGCCTATAAACTTTGTATGTAAACATTGCCTGTACGCAGCACCTGTAAACATCGCTTGCAACCATCGCTTGTAAATGTTGGTTGTAAATATTGCTTATAAACATTGCCTGTACAAATCACCTGTAAACATCCCTTGCAAACATCACCTGCAAACATTTTCTGTAAACATCCTCTTCAAACACTGTCTGTAAACATTGCCTGTCACCACTGCCTGTAATCGTGGTCTGTCAATATAGACTGTAAATGTCACCAGTAAACATCGCCTGTGAATATGGCCTGTAAACGTGGCCTGTGTACATTGCCTGTAAACATTGTCTGCAAACACCGCCTGTAAATATCGCCTGTAAACTTTGCCTGTAAACATCACTTGTAAACATTATTTGTAAACACTGCCTGTAAACATCACCTGTAAACATTGCCAGTAAACTCTGCTTATGAACTTTGTATGTAAACATTGCCTGTACGCATCGCTTGTAACTGATGAAGCAGAATTCAAGGCCTGGAGCTGGGTCAGAAGGCTCACGACCTTGTTCCCTACTTCCCGAACAAACTTTCTTTGTTTTCTATTAAATGTCTAAAACTCAAATACTCAGAGGTCAAAAAAATCACTGGAGACGTGTAGAATCAGGGGCAACAGAGTTTAATGTGCTCGCAGGCAACAAACACATCAATTCAATGAGTCAAGCTCCGGAGCCGGACTGAAAACCGCTTCTCAGCACATCTGCTTTTATGCTGGTGGAGACTGGGTAGAGTCTCCACCTCTTTCTGCTAATCCATCCCACTTTAATCCAAATCTATTGGTGGAAACCTTTTTCTTTTTGTCCAATCATGAGCAGGCCCGTTTTTAATGGTGTAATGCTTTCGTTCTGAGCCTGGAGTTCCCCAAGCTTTCCACCCTTAGCTCCGGACTTGCTTTCACTTTATTTTTAAAAAACGTGGATTTTAGGGACTTTCTTTATGCAGCCCCTTGTGCTCTCATGTGCTCTCATGCAATATAATCCTTTAATGTGCATCAGGTAATACAAGCATTTGAGTGTGTGTGTGTGTGTGTGTGTGTGTGTGTGTGTATGTGTGTGTGTGTGTGTGTGTTATCACTATACAAAACATTATAGGTTATATTTGAATGTGTGTGTTCTCTAGTGTATGGATACAATGTGAACTCATATTGTGAATACTTTGACATGTATGACAGTGTTTCAACACATATAGATGCTTCTCACTCAGTTTTATAAGAACTTATGCATAAAACATGGTTATATGATGGTTATATGGCTTTGTTTCTTAATCAAGTTATGCAGTATAACACTTCTACTTGATTAGGCGTTAACTCTTTACACTACATTCCCCCCTTTGGGGCTCCATAGTCCCATAAAATATTTCAAGCACAGAGGGGGGAGAAAAAAATACATATATTCCCCCCTTTGGGACTTCATAGTCCCACACTCTTAAATCAAGATCAGTAAGTATCACACACGATTCATATTTCAGTGAGTAACACAGTGGACACACAAATCAAAGATGGTCATCATTAAACATCACAAATAAGTCATACATCAATGATTCCTTATTCAGTAGTCACAGTGGTTAAGCCTTATAATATAGTAGGTAATTATCCAGAATATAGAGCTAGCTTAATGACCTGCATCAGCATATAAAGCTAGCCTGATGATTTTCATTGATTACTTGTCATGTCACACATAATCATTCAGAAGGGCATTACGAGAATTACAATTGGTAGATTACATCTCAATTTTCAGCCAGTGTTGTCGTACGGCTGTTGTCCATCAGACACACAGGAGGATGTGCCCACCATGCACAGGCGCCAATAGGACGCCACCTGATCCCTCAGCATGACGACCTCCTGTTGGAGAGCATCCTTAGCCTGAGTCAGTTCCCGGACTTGGCTGCGCAGGTTGAGTATTTCTTGGTCAGTGAGCTCCAAGTGCTCCTGACTCAGCCTCCTGCTCTCAGCTTTTCTAATTGTGTAGGTTTCACGGCGAATTCTGCGGAGCCTTTTCCGCAGTATTATAGGGAGGCTGCGCACCAGTAAGCGATAAGGGCCCTGGGGAAAAGGTGAAGTTGTGTGCGCAGGTTCTTTACTATGTCATGATGCACGGAGCGCTTTGGCTCCCCATCAGGCAGTTGCCAGAGGTAACTCTCTAGGATCTCAGGGTATACTCCATACTCGACTTCCAAGATGGTACGTACATCACGTTGTAGGGCCTGCACAGGCAGGTGGCCGTCATCCGTTGTACGGACATGTTTGTCTGCCTGCAGGTTGACAGGCTCTGGAGTGGTGGGTGAGTAACCGCATGACTGCTGGTCAGTGGTGGACTTCCGAGCCTCTAATGAGGCCTGCATCTGCATCAGGTATTGGGAAGCTGACAGGCTAGGATTCACATTGCCCCAGCTGCCTTCCTGGCTGGGGACTGCCTGGACCTGGCCTCCTGGGTTAGAGGTGTTGGCGAGTGGTTCTCGGTGAGTTCCACTGGAGCTTGGTACTTCGGGCCCTTGTAGCATGAAGCGGAGCAGGTCTTCGGCCGGAGGCTGTGTTAGCACCATCTGGTATGTGCGTCTACGTCCTTCCATCGGGGCGCCTTCACTGGAGGTGGAGGTCGGTGTGGGGAGGCTGGCCATTGGATAAGGTGACCCAGTGTGGAATGGTGCGGGTGGCGGTGGAGGATGAGGTGGGCGAGGGTGACCCAACACAAATGGCCCCTGCTGCTGGCACCGGAACATCGGCTGGCCTCCTTGGTTCTGCTGGTATGGATGTGGGGTTCTCCAGGGCTCAGCCAGAGTCTGTATCTATCTTAAGGTTGTAAAGGACATTTTAGTGCACTTTCCCTACAATGTTTTTCCTTTTCCCTTTTGATTTTTAGTTTTATACACAAGCCATGCAAGCAGGATTAGTTTGTTAGTGGTAAATGTTAGTTAGACAGCAAGGATATATAAGGGTTATTGTGACTTGTGACATTCTGTTTTACACAACTTCCACATATTCTGCTTCAGCTTGCTTATTCATCTGCTCGTATTGGACCTCTTCCATTGCCGTGCCTTGTGGCATCATCTCATACTGATTTTCACAATTTTGACCTGTAGTCTGATCTTGTTTTTTAGAAAGCTGCCCTTGGGAATCGGTCATGTCTTCATATGGCTCTACTCTTGCTATGGGACGTAGACCTTGGTCTACTATCACAAATTGTCCTGTAACACTTGCCATAGTCTTCTTAATGACAAGTCGCACCAGGGGAAGAACACAGCAGGCTATCACGAGGAGGGCCAACACAACAAGTCCCAACAATATTCCTATCATTCATAGCATCCTTTCAGGGGATAGTCCCCCTAGCCAATCCCAAATAGAGGAAACCTTAGTATTCCAATTGGAATGCTGCACATGTTGGTCTCGTAATGTACGTATGTTCTGTAGGGCTCGGGTTAGGTTGCCATCCTCCCCTGTGTGCATAGGGATGGCAGTGCAACAGTGTTCTCCTATCATGTCACAGACCCCTTGGTCATGAGCAAGCATAGTCTCAATAATGAGTCTGTTTTGCACCGTCATTAAGGATGTAGCATGCAACTGCTCACTTACACCTTGTAAGGCTTCTATAGTCCAATTCACAAATCTTTGCTGGTTATACCACAAATAATTTTCCCAACGGCTGTTACGGGCTGCATACTGGGCAGTGGCTATGGCTCCCCAGAGTGGCCAGGAGCCTAGCACTCTACCTGACTCTATCCATTCATCTGATATAGCCTGTTGATCCCCAGGAATCCCTTGTGGCACCTGATCCCATGTGATGTATACACTAGCATCCTCCTCCCAGGAGTACATTTGTGTGTTAGTTGATCTACGTGACCGCGTACTATTATTTGAGCTGCTGTTGAAAGTCATTATCATAATGTGTCCTGTTAACATTACTGGGATACAAATTCCTGTCCAATTAACTGGCAGCACAATTTGCACCTGAAGATCACTCTCACACATCCAAAATATATCTGCCAGGGGAACTGTACCATTGGTTAAGTTCAATGTATAAATCCAAGTGGTATCGTTATAATTACGTCCCATAACTATTGAATCGTTCCCGCCATTGACCACCTGGTGACACTGGATTTTAGCTTCCTGGGTTGTATTACATACCTTCTGTACCCCTGTGAGTTGGACTGTACCTGCAGATGAGGTTGCGTTCCCTATGATATCCTCATACCTACACTGTACCAGCCTATGTGCTTCCTGGGAAGAGTTAGTAGAAGTGGCATTATTCAACCAATGTTCTATATTACCTCCCCGTGCCACACAGAAGGGGAACACAAGGTCTGGTGCCAGATGCACTACCGGAGGCACGTGAAACTCCTGCTGGAACTGATCAGAGGCATTTTTAAAATTTCCTGGACAAATTGTGGTTGTGTTGGTCCACCTCTCCTGTCCTGCCGCCATCCATATAACACATGTAGCGAAACATGTTTTATGCTCCCAGCAGTTATCTATGTCTGGGAGAGGCCTAACCCTGGGTAAGCCCCTCCTCCTGTGGCACGCTATACATGTAATATTAGTTACCTGCTTAGCAGAATATTCTAGCCATTGATAGAACATATTAGACTTCCAAGTGGTTGTTCTAATTAACTCTACCCTCTGCATCAACACATCTCTTGGTTTTCTCTGGGACATAGGGTTCAATTGGAGCCACTGGCGGGCCACTTTTATAGATACACTGCGTCCTGTGTCTGTGTCAGTGCAACCTCTTATGTCACATATAACTCTTGCTGTCACCTTCCTTTCTGCATCACAGCGTGGTCCTATGGATCGTCCATGCAATTTGATATCACCTGGGCCCTCCACCAATACATTGTCGTAGGCATGTGACTTATAGTAGGTTAGTTGTATCATTTCCCTGCATTGTTCCCCTTGGCTACCAAAAAAGTCGTTTTTTTGATGAGCTGGACATTTGATAACTGCTAGAGCTGTGGGAAGAAGCATGGCCTGTAATAGATCAAGAATTGCAGCTCCATGAGTGACAGGAGTGCCGTCAGCTCTATGAAACCCTCTTTGTTTCTATACATACAACATGACATACACCATAGGCGTATGCCGAGTCTGTGTACACATTTGACTTCCCCTCTGCTAATTTGCATGCTGCTGTTAAAGCTTTTATCTCTGCGAGCTGGGCTGAGCAGGGCTGAGCAAGTTTACATGATTCAGCTGTCATGAAACTGTGATCGTTATTGTCAAGTTGAACAATACCATAACCTGCATGGCTGCCGGTGGCGTCACGAAAACATGACCCATCAACAAACAATGTGAGCTCAGCAGGGATTGGCTGATTATGCAAATCTTCCCTGGCACGCATAAATTTGTCGGTGTCATGAAGACAGTCATGTGGAGTACCTTCAGTGGGTAACACCAACTTTGTGGCGGGGTTAATAGTAGTGCAATGCTGAATGTTAAGTTCGGGGGCTGACAGGATTATCTCATAGCCCGTGCGTCTAGCTTGTGTCAGAACAAATCGTGGACTTGTCAGTAGTGCTTGGAGTTGGTGGGAAGTATACAACGTCACAGGATGTCCCATGGTTAGCGATGATGCTTTCTGAAAGGCTGCCACCAATCCCTGGTAGCAGGGTGGCAGGCCAGCCTCTATGTTATCAAGCTTAGTACTGTAATATGCTAATGGCTGTTTACCTGTGGGTGTGTCTTGCATCAGAACAGCACATGCAAAGCCTGATCTTTCTGCAACATAGAGATGAAAAGGTTTAGCATAGTTAGGAGTACCCAACGCAGGGGTGGACTGCATGTCTGCTTTCAATGCTTGGAATGCACCCTCTGCTTCCTCTGTCCATGTCAACTGTGCTGCATTATTTGTTTGTCCCACTGCTTTTACCAGAGCCCTGAGGGGTGCGGTTTTATAGCATAGTCACACAGTCCATGGCCTGCTGTAATCTGTCATGCCCAAAAAAGACAACATCTGGCCCACCGTTTGTGGCTGAGGGGCCTTGATCACTGCTTCTAACTGAGATGGTGCAATACACCTTTTGTCCCCACATACTGTTCTTCCCAAGTATTCTACCAACTGTTGGCAGAATTGTAATTTGTTTTTATTGACTTTGTGTCCTCCCTCTGCTAAGGTTGTAAGCACAGCAATAGAATCTTTTTCACATTGTTCTTTTGTAGGGCTACAGATAAGCAGATTGTCTACATACTGCAGCACTGTACTTTGCACGTTCAAACTTGCAAGGTCTTGCATCAACACGCGATTAAAGATGGAGGGGTTGTCGGAAAAGCCCTGTGGGAGGCGCCTGTAAGCAAATTGCTGACCTTCATACGTAAAGGCGAAAAGATACTGAGAATCTGGATGAAGTGGTACACTGAAAAAGGCTGAACACAAATCAGTTACTGTGTACCACTGGGACTCCGGTGGTATGTTGGAGAGCAACGTGTGTGGGTCTGGTACGTGTGGTACTTCACCGTCTACTACTGCATTAACAGCTCGCAGATCGTGAACTAGACGGTAGTCTGATGAATTAGGTTTCTTTATGGGAAAAATAGGTGTGTTGCAAGGGCTCTTAGTTTTAACCAATACTCCTGCTTCAACCAAACCTTGAATTGTTGGCCTGATACTGTCAATCGCATGCTGCTTAAGTGGATATTGTTTTTGATATGGCAGGTTTACGTGTGGTTTTAGCTTAATGTGAACTGGTTGGGCTGATTTTATCAATCCTACGTCGGTCTTGTGAGCTGTCCATAGCTGAGATGGAACTTGGTTTAACATTTCCTCATGTTCTGCGGTAACTGCCATCTATGTAGGTGTACCTCCATCTACCACTACTTTGTCTGCTAATACCTCATCACCTACTTTGACCGAGATTCTGATAAACTGTTTGTCTTTTGAAATGTGAATATACTTGTTGTTTGTAGGCACCCATTCTTGCACCTGCAGGGCACGTCTGACCATAGGACCGAGATGATGAGACTCATAACCTTTGGCCACCAATAATGTGACGTGCGGCATGGACTTTGGTACTTGAAACCACCCAGATAATTCTTCTGGAAGGCGGACAGCCGCCACCACGCCTTCCGGCCCCAAAAACCTGTCTTCAGTTGTGATTAGATATGGTTTTTTATTGATCATTGTATTCCAACATTCCTGATAATCTACATGAGTCTGATCTCTGTCATACATGAGCGTGCAGTGCAGTGGCAGAGTGGGGGTGCATGCTGTGTCATAGTGCATGCGAATCCACACCTCCCATTCAGTCCATTTTTGTCTAAAGTGTGATTCCTCTGGTGTCAGTTGAAGCCAATAGGCAAGGGCTTTTCGTTTTTCTGTTGCACTCTGGGGCAGTTGTGACATCATGCTTTGTGGGGGTTCATCTGGGAAATCCAGATACAGTCCATCTTGAGTGCACATGATTTTTCCTTTTAATGGGCATAGAATATCTCTTCCTAGTAAGTTTACTAGGGTATGGGCTGAATACAACAAAGGTGCACATATGACTTTACCTGCAATGAGCATTGGAACGGGCTCCGTTAGTGGTATGATCTGTGATTTCCCAGAGAAGCCTATTGTCGTTATTGATGACTTAGAGAGGGGGAACCTGGAGCCTTCCTTTCCAATGCATGAGTACGTGGCTCCTGTATCTGCCATAAACAGATAGTCACGTTCATGGATGACAACAGGTATGATGGGTTCATCATGTGACTGTAGTGATATAGCTGGTGACATTAGTTCCCCCTCAGGCTCCTCTGGGCACCCCTACCAGGGGTGTCCCTGCTCTGTGCTGGGTCAGTTTTGTGCTGGACTGTCCCATGGATTACTAGGACATTGGGCCCGTATATGGCCTGGTTGACCACACCACCAACAGAGATTATCAGGTGGAGCCTGATTGGCTCCTGGATAGTTTGCACCCATGTGAGGTGGCCCTGGCTGCTGGTTGAATTGGTCTTGAAAAACATGCTGATTGCCTGGTATGTAATTTCTGCCCCCTTTCCATCCTCCCCGGAATGTTGGATCTCCTCGGGTTCCCCCTTGGCCCCGTCCTCTGGGAGGCCGCTGACTGCTGCCGCCCCTTGGTGTTTGCTGGTAATAATAATGGTGATGTGTGGCGTTGGCTGAGGTGGCTGTTCCTGCTACGTTGGGGTTGGAGGGGGCTGCCTGCAAAGGCGCTTGTGGCTGAGTCACCTGGGGAGGTATTTGGGTCGCTGTAACCAGGGGGGCCTGAACCTTAGTTTTCTCTTTCTCTTTGTCTTTTTTGGCCAGGTTACTTAGCTCTCCCAGCTGCAGCTGTGTCAGCCTATTGGCTAGTTGTTTGCTGTCCTCTTCTATCTTCTTTTTATCTTTTCTGTAAAGTTCCACATGATGGACAATGTGTTCTGAGAACAGTGGCTAGTCCATCTTCATCAATCTTACAACGCCCTCTAGGCGGCGCTGCACATCTTCTGGCATGGCCTTTTTCACCATCATTTTAAATAAGCTTTGAGTTGTCTTATTAGCATTCCATGCTTCCCCTGTTTCTTCTTTCCACCTTTTTTGGAAACTGTGTAGGAACTTGGAAGGACACTCCTCTTCCCCCATGGTTTCTCCCTCCAGTTTGGATGGGTCTCTTTTCGCGGGATAGTGAGCTCTCAAGTTTTGCCATATCTGAGCACGGTAACCTCCAAAATCCAGCGAGTCATGTGAATTGGTTCCAACAGCCGCACTCAGGAGAGCGTCCGTGAAGATCTCTTTGGTAGTTTGTTTTCCTGCCACATAAGTGAGTAGGGCTTTGATGTCTCCCACTGCCAACTGTATTCCGGCTGTAGTTTCTTCTAAGGCCATGATCCACTTATCGGCTCCATCTGTGAGCACTGGCAAGCGTTCTGCTAGCCCTATCATGTCCAGGCCAGGGCCCATACTGTTTCCTTCCACTAGTTTTTGTCACAGTGGGGCATATGGGTGCACCTCCTGACTCCTCGCCCTCAGAGTCTGATGGGCATGGGGGTCTGCCACGTACTTTCCCACCCCTCAGTTCCATACCTTTATGGCTCCGCCCCTTGCTGTCTGTTACCAGTCCTTTGTCAGCATCATGTGCCTTCTGTGATGGTACCTTGCTGGACTCCAACATTCCTTTGAGTGTCAGAGTAATATGCTCTGTGTTAGGGCTAACTCGGGGTCCCCTCTCTCCTTGCTGGGGGTCTTGGGGTTTCTTGAGATCTTCTTCTAGGGTTTTTATGCTCTGAGTCATTCGTTCTATTCTCTGATCGGTTCGTTCCATCATGTCATGCCATGTTTGAAACAGGTCCTCATTTTCGTTCATGAATGATGACAGCTGTGCTGTAGCATCATTTTCTTGCCTTTGGCCGCTCCTATCGGCCTGCATGGTGCTTACTTTATTGCTTGGACCTGGTGGCGGGTCGACGGTAGATGAGTGTCTATGACGCTGTCTCTTAAGACGTAGAGTTTCTGCCTCTAATAGTTTTTCCAGCTCCCCTTCATCCACGTCACTGTAGCGCCTGAGTTGCCGCACCTGCTTTTCCCTTCTCTGCTCCCATATTTCTTCAGCAGGGGGTCGATTGTCCCCAGTTGGAAGACTGAAGCAACTAGAGTAGTGAGGCTGGTGTTTCTCGAGTCTCCCCCTTTTCAATCGCCTTCTCCTCCCATTCTCTCTGTCCTTGGGGTGTGACTCGCTCTTTGGTGAGAGGGGTGTCCTCATTGATGGCCAGCTCTGTCAGCTCCATATCTGTAGTCCAGCTGCAAGTGTTTCTTCTCCAGTTGTGAGGTACCTTCGAGGATAGTTCTGTATCATCCTCAACAGTCTGTTCATCCTCCTCATCCTCGGTTGATCCATCAGTACTCTCAGTTTCTGAAGGAGGCGTTGATTCCAGCTGCAGCTTTTTCCATGGCCTATGCAGTTTCCTTCTTCTGATCTCTCACTCAGAGTTTTTGATTAAAGTTACTGTGAATTTTCTTGTACTTGGCCCTCCATTTCCATGGCTTTTGCATTTCTTAGTGTATATTGTCCCACTGTTGGCTGTGTTAGTTCTTGTGGGTATGGGGGTGGTGCTGTAGGTGTCACAGGGGCTGCAGGCACCACCCCTTCCTGATCCTGCTGTTCTTTTTCCTTCTCTTCCTGCTGCATCATCACTTTTGCACCAGCTTGTTTAAACCATCCCAACACTTCCCTTTCTTTGGCTCTTTTGTTTTTTAACTTGTAACTCGCTTTTGTGTCACGAGCTTCTTTATGCCTCAACTCTGACTCCACTTCATCACAGCATGCCAGATTGAAAGTACCTTCCAGAGGCCAGCAATTCTTTCCCGATGTTCTTTTGTGCCACTTTGCCACACAACGTTGGATGCGTTTCACCCTGTTTGGGTGTTGTCTCATTACTAACTCCACTGGGGTCAAAACCCTCTTTTCCATTTTTTCCTGATTGGCTCCCATGAAGCCCTGTTTCACTTCACTGGCTCTTGGGATCTCTGGTAGCTCGTCTGTCTCTTTTGTGCGTATTAGTACTATGATTTTCCCTACTGTTATGGCAGTTTTATATTTCTTTTCTTTGAATGGATTGTACTCTAAACTATGCGACCCGTCCCCTTGGGGAATCGGGGTTAAGCACCCAAATTTACCTGTTTCCCACTCTACTTTTCTGGGCACAACAGCAATTTGCAGCCGTGGAGGATATCTCACCCCGTTTTGGCCTCGTATACTTATTTGGTGTAGAGAAAGTGAAGCTACTGGTCCGCTCTTATGCCTGTCACACAGGCTCTTTAATAGAAAATTTAGTGAATAACGGACCCACAATCTACGCAAAATCTCTTCCCACTGGGCATCTGGAAACTGTTCTTTTACTTTTTTCAAGTTAACAAACTTAGTGATCTGCCAGAGTTTTTGTTTGATCTTTTGCTCGCTTTGCCAATGCTCTACCTCCTAGCTGTCTATGTAGGTTCGTTCCAACCAAAAATGTGTACGTATCCCTTTATATTCTACAGGGCCCTCAGTCAGACAGTGTTCTTCTTCCCAAGTCTCATCTTCAATAATCTCTCCCTCTTCCATCTATTTTTAGGCGCTCTGTGTTTCTCTCCTGCGCTCACCCCCTCAAATTCTTCTACAGCAGTTTTGATTTATTGGTTAACTCCTTTCTGCTGGCTGTGTTCCTCACTCTGTGCTGGCTGCATTCCTTACCCCCTCCCTTTGTACTCTCTGTTAGGTCAGTCGTCTAATGATTTGTCAGTCTTTTTACAGTTACACTTTATTTAACACTTTACCATATTTACAATACTTTATACAACACTTCAGGCATAACTTTTTAGGCAAGTTATATTGTACTTACTACAGTTTTTTCCCGATACTACTAGATATATTACAATGTATGTACAACAACTTTATGGCTTACAGTTAGATTTTTACATATATTTACACTTTGATCGATCTGTTGACTGTTTTTTTCTTTTTCTTTTTAGCGTTTTGCCCGTTCAGTCCTGTTTGTCTGTGGCGATTCCCCTGCCCTCTTGGCTGAGAGATCACCCTTTAAACAGCGGTATCCACAGAAGCTTTATGTCTTTTTAACTCTTTTATATCTCACTTAACTTCTAGCATTCCGCCCATGAAGGCCTGCCATCCAACACAGCACACCTGCCCCTACAGGCTTAAATGTGCGCTGAAAGGATAGGCAGCGGTATCCACGGATATGCTTTTGTGTATCTCTGTTTCTTTTTTCTTTTTCAACTCTTATTTACCGGTTTATGTTTCTCTTATCCTGTTTTAACTCTTACAAGTTTTTTGTCATGTACTTCTTCTTACTACTTTAAATACTTTAAATACCTTAGTTATCTTACTGCTTGTATTCCATACATTCAACACACACATTCACTCTTTCCGCTCCACGATCACACCTATTGCAGCAGACCCAACCGTCTCCAGTGATGTTAATTGCCTTTTTCAGTGATATTTCTAACTACTTTCCAATTTAATCAATTCATCATAATCAGGTTCTTTTGGGATAGGAATTTGTCAAATACCTTTGACCTGGGCGGCTCCCAGCACTGCACCCCAGACACACCCAGTTTAGACAGAAAAAGCTCTGCTTACCTTATTTGGTGGCCACCTGTGTATCTGGCATACAGCCCAGTGCTCCCGGTCTCCGGCTCCGACCATCCTTCCCTCCTGGCTGGCTCGCCAGCTGAAGAGGCAAAAATCGGTGCCTGGAAGTGGGCCTGTAGGCTCCCGACCTTGTCCTCAACCTTGCTTCTCAATTGTCCTCTGATGTCGATCTGGTACCTTGAACTCAGCTAAATAATACTCAAGAAAACACTGGAGACAGGCTGAGTCCGATGCAATCGAGTTTAATGTGTTCACAGGCTTAACACATACAACTCATCGAGTCAAGCCCCGGAGCCGGACTGAAAACCGCTTCTCAGCACATCTGCTTTTATGCTGGTGGAGACTGGGTAGAGTCTCCACCTTTTTCTGCTAATCCATCCCACTTTAATCCAAATCTATTGGTGGAAACCTTTTTCTTTTTGTCCAATCATGAGCAGGCCTGTTTTTAATGGTGTAATGCTTTCGTTCTGAGCCTGGAGTTCCCCAAGCTTTTCACCCTTAGCTCCGGACTTGCTTTCACTTTATTTTTAAAAAACATGTGGATTTTTGGGACTTTCTTTATGCAGCCTCTTGTGCTCTCATGTGCTCTCATGCAATATAATCCTTTAATGTGCATCAGGTAATACAAGCATTTGAGTGTGTGTGTGTGTGTTATCACTATACAAAACATTATAGGTTATATTTGAATGTGTGTGTTCTCTAGTGTATGGATACAATGTGAACTCATATTGTGAATACTTTGACATGTATGACAGTGTTTCAACACATATAGATGCTTCTCACTCAGTTATATGATGGTTATATGGCTTTGTTTCTTAATCAAGTTATGCAGTATAACACTTCTACTTGATTAGGCGTTAACTCTTTACACTACAGGTTCCATTACGTTTCGCCATCTTGAGAATACACCCGCCAGCAAGGGACATACAGCACCGCCTTCGGTGTTTTCGTTGTGAGCCAGGCCAGCACTGTGTGACTGAGGAGCCAAAGGAGAGCAGCAGCAGGCGCCTCGCTACCACCCTGGCAAATTTCAAACAAAGTCCCACTCTTTGAGCATAATGCAGGATCATGCATATGCAGCATCATGGGAGACGGAATCCTTGTCGCCAAGAAAGCGCAAAAGGGAATAGAAAAGGCAGCATGACTGGCGAATTAAAAAAACGAAGGCCCACATTGGGGTAGCCTTTCCCAGGTAGAGAGAGCTGCTGAGGGAGAATGGTAATGCAATCACAGGCCAGCGCCGCTGTTGACTGTTAGCCGCTGTTAGCGACCAGTCGCTAACAGCCTCATCCCTCTCCTCGCATCACTGCGCCGCTGTTAGCTGTTAGCCGCTGTTAGCTGTTAGCCGCTGTTATCCGCTGTTAGCGCTGGCCTGTGATTGTATTACCTTTCTCCTTCAGCAGCTCTCTCCACCTGGGAAAGGCAACCCCAATGCTGACCCTTGTTTTCTTAATTCGCCGGTCGCGCTGCCTTTTTGATTCCCTTTTGCACTTTCTTGGCGACGAGGATTCCGTCTCCCGTGATGCTGCGTAATACATGATCCTGCATTATGCTCAAAGAGTGGGACTTTGTTATGCGGCAGTAGTGCCGCTGGCCACTAACAGCTGTTAGCGGCGCAGTAATGCGAGGAGAGGGATGAGGTGTGTGAGGTTGAGCCACTTGTCAGTTGTCAAAGGACAAGACGTGATTGGTTTGTTTCAATTTACATCCGCCCCAACAGTCCTACATTGTAAACACAGCCAGCATGGTGAGGAGGGGGTTTGTCAACTCGCATCGCGTGTGTCTGTGTAGGAGCCTGAATGAATACTCCGTGTAGTATCGGATGACATGGTTTCATCAGTGTTATCATAGCTTTTTGGTACACAGCGGCTACAGCTATTGCAATACGTATTTGAAACAGTGAGGCGCTAGAGTGCGCCATCTGTTTAAATACAATATATGATTTCAACGTTAGATGGGAGAAATTCCTACACACTGTGGCTTTAAGATAAAAAAAACACAACAATTCTTATTTTAGGTAATTATACACTAAAGAAAACATACAAATCATATGATATTCATTTACGCCAATAAATCCCCCTAAATCCTGCACACTGGACCCTTGAATATGAAGCAAAAATCAGTTGTTAAACTTTGCATAAAGAAGTGAAGTCACTGCTCCCAGCCAAGAAATAGTCCCACATTCTTTTTCCTAATAAAGTAGTACTGATCAACCACCATATCAGCCCCTAGTACAGCACACACATTTTTTGTTTGAGAGAACAGACAAAATCAAATTTACTCTATTTCTCCTGTGACACACCAAGAAAGAGCTGTGATCATCACACTTTTACTTATTTCTGAAAAATTTAGCCACACATGCTACCCACATGCTGTACTCTGTTGTAGGCCTACTCACTTTGATAAGTAACCACCAGTTAACATCAGTTCTATATTTGTGTCTTGGTTACCAGTCTACAGCACCATTCCTGCACATTGGAGCCCTGGCAACAGTCACAGCTATCAGCTGGTTGGTAGCTGGATATGTGGTCCGCAGAGAGAGATCTAGTAAGTGGTGAAATGTATTTCAAGTAAAGATCCTTGTCATCAGCCACCGGGCAGATAATGGGGTTTGAGTTCTTTGGTTTATACAGAGTGATGAGGATTGAAGAAGATCATTTTTTATGAACTGTATCATGAATAAAGCTATACTTTACAGCACCATAAGCAGATGATATCAAATAAAATAATTTATATTTTTGAGGAAGGCCCCTTCCCTAGAGCAACAGAAGATTAATAAAGTGACCATAAAACCCCCTTACTCTTCCCTTTTAGATTCCCAGGTGTTGGTTTTGCTGATTTACATCATCATACTCCTGGCTCTCTATTTGGCACCATTAACATTCACCTGCCCCTGCATTATGGATCGCCACGGCCTCGGACCTCGACCAGACATCATTGGTCGACGAGGAGCTCCGATGGTAAGTTGGTGCTTTCCCAGACATCACTGTCTAAGCGAGGTCTATGAAAACATGTCACTGCAGAGACTTTTCAATGTCACTTTTAAAATATGTTTATGATTCCACTGATGGATTGATTGATATTTTTAAATTACACATGGACTGAATGTGAGGATGACTCACTATATTTCATACAGCAGAGTGGTATCGAGCTACACTACATGAGCCTTCTACTGTCAGGCTCAGTGAGTATGAGAAGCAACAACAGAGTGGACCATGATTTCACAGCAGGGCAAGCAAATGCAGTTTCAGATAACTAGCTACAAACAAATGCACAGTAATGTTCAGAGCTATGTTTTCCTTCTCTTTAATAACACACAGACACACACACACACACACACACACACACACACACACACACACACACACACACACACACACACATACGCTCGCACACATTCCTGTCCATCTACAGTATGCACATACATACAAATCCCAAAAGCCACCTATTTTTAATCTCTCTGCAGTGTATTTCATATGCATGTAGATTTTCAGTAAATCACAGACATATGTATATTGTTTTTAACACTTAAAACACGACAGTAGCATCTGAATTATTCAGACATTACTATGTTGTCAGGAGTCAATACTCACATCTCTCAGCTGGGAAACATCTACATGCCTTTTGTGATGGACAGTGACTTTATAGACTTGAACACAATGACTGATTGATCACCTTCTGCTGGAAACACATAATTCGATAAAGCTGAAATAGCATTGAAACTAGTTAAAGACCATTATCAGAAATATGGAGATTAATTCATCGGACATCAAAGCTCTTTAGATTTTCTTGCCTCTCTCTATTGTATTGTAAGGAGTTCTTTATTGCAAAGCAGAGAGCAAACTCAGAAGCAGTGACAATGACTGACAGGCTTACTTAGATAATGTAAAGTCAGTGGTATAGGTTGGCAGTCTGAAAGCATCTGAGGCCACTTTATTAATACGTGTATTATTAATAATTAGTGGGTTTCAAAGTCTTCATCAAGGTGAACACTTTTCAGACTGCCTATACCATGGACTTACACATTTAGAAGCTAGAAAGTCAATGTTTCTTATTCTTGATTGACTACTTGTATGGTGTTAAAACAGTCTCCTAAGTATTTACAAACAAATGTTACACGTTACATGTAAAACACAATGCACAAAAAAATGCAGTGATATGTATCTGTAAATCTGCATCTGTTTTGCTTCTAAATTACAACATATCTTCATTTGATAATTAACTTAGCATTTCTCGTGAAAATGTATTTGTGAATCTCCACCTACTTGTGTGAATTCGTTTGAGATTGTTTTACTGTGGTGTTTCACACAAAATCCACAAATGCAGGGAGCACAAACAAGTGCCATAATTGTGACTCATCTCATAAAACACAACGCACAAATAAATGCAGAGGGATTTTCAACCTGTAAATCAGTAACCAAACCTCTAATATACATCTGTTAAATCATCATTTATGAATGAACACAAACATTTGTACAAATATATTGTCATATTTTTACTCAGATCTGGATGTGAATCAATGGATTTGTATGGATCCTTTTGAGATTGTTTGTGTATCGCACAAAATACACAAACAGGGAAGACAAAGTGCTCTCCTGTAGATGGTGGAAAGCAACATTAATGGGTGCCAGTTATTGTAAACTAAACAGAAGAAAACAGCTGTTGTCTGTCAGAAGCAGGAGTTGCTAACTAGCTGCTGCCAACAAGGAGTAAGTTCTCTCTTTACTTTTTTCGATAACGTGCCTTTTATCATGAAGATGTTTTTTTATCCACACTTAGTCTGTGCTAAAATTCACTCATAGCCATAACTCAGGAAAGATGATGAGTAGATACCACCTGAGCTCAGCCTTTGGAGCTGGCAGGGCATCTGCTGCAAGATGCCGTGTTGAAGCCAACTGCTTTTTGCACAAACCCGGGTTGTATTACAAAGTGAGATCAGTTGCTCAGCGAAGTATGTTGACCCTAAAGCAAGGGTTGTCCATGTTACAAAAGTGGCTGTCTTTTAACTTGGCTAGATTACCATGGTATTCAATTCAAATAAACACAAGAAGTTTGTGCTCTAGAAAAGGATCAGCACTCAGTGAATAACCTCCTAAGCCCTATGATAAGCTATTATGGCAAGGCTTATCTATACAGATCAGTGAGCAGTGATAACTAACATGTCTTTGGGGTCATCGGGTGGGAACCTCCTTTCACCAGTGTTTCGTCTAGTCGGTCCCACGACACCTCCAGGAGGCTAGACAATGATCTCTGGCGTCCCAGAGACACTCCCCTAATGCCAGATCTCACTGCTGCCCACACCAACCCAATAACCTCCTTTACCTTACTTACACATGGCTTTCTCAGCCCGAACAGCACTGCCACTTTCAACCAAACCCAGGGTCCGTACATGCAAGCCAGGTAGAAGTAGTGCTGATACTACCTTTCCGAGCACATTCACCATACTCTATTTCACACGCTACATAGCATAACTACAATAT
The DNA here is from genome assembly GCF_011397635.1 of Epinephelus fuscoguttatus. Classification (NCBI taxonomy): domain Eukaryota; kingdom Metazoa; phylum Chordata; class Actinopteri; order Perciformes; family Serranidae; genus Epinephelus; species Epinephelus fuscoguttatus. Next base: position 555,694 of record NC_064763.1, read on the forward strand.
AAGCTAAAGTTAAAGGAGATAAATAAACTTACAGGATCAGCAAACACTCACCTTGCAGCATGATCTCAAACAAAAGGGGATTCAAATAGGCCACTCACACACTTAAATAACCTTATGTAAATGCATTTTATGCTGCAGACCTAACCTGGTCTTGACCAGTTTATGTTCAGAGTTCTTGCTTGAAATTGGCTAAAAAGCACCTTTCACTAATTATCTTTTCAGGAAATAGGGTATTTTTAGAGTCAGAAGTCAATGTATGTGCGAAACATATTCTCAGCTGAGGGAATATGTTGCAAATTAAAAAACAAGCCATAACTTTACTTAAGGAAGGCCCTCGAACTGTAATTCCTTCTCACTTTTTTTAATACCAAATTAAAACAACATCATAATACACATCATATATTAAGTAAGTCTTGGTAAATATGTGACATAGGTCCTAATTTTATAAAACTGTTCTTGGTTTGCTGAGAAGCGCAATGAATTTGTGCTCAAATGTTCATATCTTTGATTATATAAGTACTTCCACTGTACATTACTGTACAGGAAAAGTCACCTCAAAGGTACAGTGACAAGACGTCCTACTTTGGCTGGAATTGTCCCATTTTCAGGCTGGGTGTGCAGAGCCCTGACAAATGTCTGTTAAACACTAAATGTCCACATCCCATACCAAATTGTCCCAGTTATTTAGCACAGTTAAAATAAAGCTAATAAGGTTATAATTGTTTTCAGGGCATTCGTAGAACCATGCGTGCCACGCGTCTGAATTTAACACAGATTTGTCTGTATTGTTTTCTTTCAATGTGTCCGTGTCAAAGTTGCTATGACACCTGAAACTCTCTCTGAGAGAACCTGTCAGTATACTAATAGTAAGCTGTCATACCAAAGATAAATTCAGGTGGAGGATCCTTTCCTTGCATGAGTGCATTTTCAGGTGTGCATGATGGAAATGCTGATATAAAAGATCATTTTAAGATGACCAAAGAGAAGGGGCTGCAACAAGTTACTTAAGTTATTAACCAGTCGCATTTAAAGTATGAGTAAAAGTAGTCACTGCACAGAAAAGTGTTTCCTGTCATTGTCCTATTCTATGTGATGTTTTTGGATTAACATTACTGCATTATAAAAGGACATTTAAATATAATAATAACACCATTAACGGCATAGAGAGTATAACATATACTAAGATAGGTATGAAATACAAGGATAAAAGTCACAGTGCACTGTAACAAATAAAGAATATTTGATTTAATTAAAAGCAGCAGCAAACAGAGAAGTCCCCTGCCTTGATTCCAATGAATTGAGAGTGGCAGTAGACCTGCAGTTTTCTGGAAGTTTGTTCCAGATATGTGGTGTATAAAACTAAACACTGCTTCCCCATGTTTAGTCTTGACTCTGGGGACACAAAGCAGACCAGTGCCAGAAGACCTGAGAGGTCTGGATGGTTTATAATGTAGCAGAGGATCAGAAATGTATGCGGGCCCTAAACCATTCAGTGTTTTTTTAAACCAATGGTGGTATTTTGAACCTCAGAAATGGAGTGATGTGAAATACTTTCTTGATTTTTGTGAGGACTTGAGCAGTGGCATTCTGAATCAGCTGCAGCTGTCTGATCAACATACAAAAGAGACCTGTAAAGAGGTGGTTGCAGTCATCAAATCTACTGAAAGTGCATGGACAAGTTTTTCCAGATCCTGCTAAGGTGCTGTTTAGATGACAACGATTTCTCTAAAAACTTTAAAAAACTATGTTTATATGACGACGTTATTGAAATGATCCCCATTCACACAGAGCCGCAAAATCTACTGGAAATGCTGTAGTATGCACACCAGGCCAATGGGTGGCAGTGTAAACTTGCAAAGCAACATCACGCCATGTGCCTGCGCTGAAGCGCCTTCCTCTACAACGCAGTGATTACAAACCAAAACAAAGAAGACACAATGGCAAAAGCATGCACAGATAACTTTGTCTGGATGGACGATGAGGTGGAGTTGCTACAGTAACAGATCTACACTTCACTTTAAATCAACAGGGTGAGCAGCACAAACAGAGCCCGGCATTGTTGTTGTGACGGTCGGCATGCCTAGTGACTGGAACCGTAATGCGCATGTGCAAAAAGTCTCTGTTTTCAGAGGTACTGCATATTGCAAGTTTACATGACAATGGAGACGCTGCCGTTTCCAAAAAGTTGCACTCTGGAACCCATTTTCAAACGTTGCATTTTCAGGCACCCAAAATGCTGCTGTCGTGTAAACGGTCGGCCAAAACGCAACTTAATTTTACTGTTTTCAGTTGAAATTTTTGTCGTATAAACAGGGGTCTAAGACATCAGTCTTTTCATCCTTGATGTGTTGAGTTGATAGTAGGCTCACATCATTACTGTCTTGACAGGGCTGTTAAAATTCAGTCCATGACTAACATCACCTTGAGTGCTTACTTTTAACTGCTCCTCTTTGGCTCCACAAAAACATTTACGTCAGTTTAGTGTTTGTTTAATTGAATAAAGATGTGGCACTTCCAATCTTCATCTTCATAATTAGGTTAACATTTTTTTTTTCCATAATCTGTGCCAGTGGAGGCATGTAGCTGTTAAACAGAAGAGGTCCCAGAATGGAGCCCTGAGGAACCCTGCATGTCATTTTTGTACGCTCAGATGTGTAATTACCCATAGACACAAAGTAGTCTCTTTCTTTTAAGGAGGCTCTCCTCTTGAAGCTCCACGCTTTTTCCTATAAATTGAAGTCAAATGACATGTGTAGCAAAAAAGCAACACTATTGCTGCAATTATATAGAGAGAGGAATGCTACATGGCAGAAAATGAATAATTGTATAAATTCTCAAGATAGTATGTTTATTATACCATTCCGTTTATTTCTGACGTGACAACTTAACATTCTTTAAACTTGATGCAGCTGATTTTAAATGTTATCACATTTACGTAGGCTATACTGACTCAGTCCGATAATGAAGGATACGTGGAAATAACTTTCGTGTTTAGGAAAATCAAAAATGAAAATTTTTTATTGATGGAATATTATCTGTGAATACCAATAGACTACTGAGCTTTTAAAATTGGTGTTCTATTAGCTATAATAGCAGTACCAGTAGTGTAAAACAGACTTCAGCAAATCAGGCCTAAGCAAACATATAACGATTCATAATATAGTTGTTGTACCTATGATTTTATAGAAGGCATCTTTTAGAGCCAGTGTGGTCAAATTGACCAGACAACACTAAAAACATATCCAGTTGTTTAGTTAAAACAAGATTCCAATACATAGGCTTGGCTTACAGTAAACCTTATGGCTCAGTTAGTTAAATAAGATGCATTTACAATGTTTTACCTCAGCTGACATTTGATATTTGTATTTCACACAAAGATTGACTTTTGACTATAAAAAGACCCTTTTTCCAAAGGTGATGGTAAGTGAAAGGCACTTTTTAGCCAGTTTCATACCTCTCTATGTCACTAATCTCGCTTCATACAGTCTGGGTTGGCGCAAAAAGCAGTGGGCCATGACTCAGGAGCTTGCAGCAAATGCCCTGTCAGCTCTGAAGGCTGAGCTCAGATGCTGTCTACTTGTCATGTTTGCTAAGTTATGGCCATGAGTGACTTTTCATTATCAATAAAGTTTGAACAAAAAAACATCTCCATGATAAAAGGTACGTTATTGAAAACAGGACATACTCCTGTATGGTAGAAACCAGTTAGCAACTAGTTCTTCTGACAGGTTGTTTTCTTCTGTTTAGTTCAGCAATTGGCATCCATTAATGTTGTGTACCATCATCTACAGGACAGCATTTGTGGATGCTTGTGGATTTTGTGTGACACAAACAGTCTCAAAAGGATCTGTACAAATCCACTGAGATTTACATCCAGATTTGAGTGAAAACATGACAATATATTTGTATAAATGTTTGTGTTTGTTTACAAATGATGATTTACGAAATGCAAATTGGAGGCTTAGTTACTGATTTACAGATACAAAATCCCTCTGCATATTGTTTTATGAGACATTAGTCACATATATGACACTTTCTGAATCCATGCATCCTGCACTTACATATTTTATGTGAAACACCACGGTAAAACAATCTCAGTGAATCCACACAAATAGGTGGAGATTCACAAGTACATTTTCACCGAAAATGCAAGTTGATGCGATATATGTGTTGTAAATTAGAAGCAGCAGATTTCTCCATTGCATACACACCAAAAATGAAACTATGCACACAATTCTGAAAACTTCAAGATCATGGTTCAACAACAGAGCACAAACTGCATCATTTAGTACACTTTATTTACCTGGAAAACACTGGCCTTCAAAATGCCACATGCTAATCACCAATTGGTCTCACACAAAAATAATAAGAAGAATGCATTGTTATCTCTTTTATAGTAATACATGTCCTTTCACAGTGTAATGTTTGCCATTTTACTTTTCAGTGCAATTTCTGCGAGTTTTGCTACAAAATAGATAACATTTTTGTATTCTCAGAAGTCTAACAATGTTGCAGTATAGATTGTAATTTTACAGTATGACTTTGTGAGGCTGGGTTGGGAGTTCCAATTGGAGCTCACGTGCATTGTATCCTGTGGTGATACAAAGATTGTGTTAATGCAATATTCATATTATGTATTTACAGTATTGTATTACAATATGGCAACATTCTTTACACTGAGTGTACCATGGAATTGCATACAGACAAAACAAATAGAGAAGTAAATGTTGTTTAACTTTTAGCACTCTGTTTTACAGTTACTGTTTTACATAATGTTTTATGGAAATCTATGGCATAATAGTTTAAATATATAATAATATATTGTAAAACAACAAAAAAACACATTTTACTTACTATTATATGTAGTACTATTCTATTTCACACAGGCTCCACCCTCAACAGAGCTCTAAAGGTTGTACTCTGCTCCAGTTATGAGCACCCATTTACCTACTGAAATTTGCATAAATGTGGCTGGTCAATCAGGACATTAACTGAATACGTGGTATGTTATTATTGATGAGTGACCCAAAAGTTCCATTTTAGGGTACAGTTAGCTCCCACTCCCATTCAGTGGGAGGAGAAGGGCGAATAAAAATTTGCTTCCAGTAGCAAAGCAAATTCCGATCTTCACATCACATGGAGTTCAACTTTGCAAACCTTGACTGGTGAAGCTAATTAACATTAGCTTGCAAGCTAGCTTGCTTTGTCTGTCACATCAGGCACTGCCCACATTCAGCACAAATATCACCTTGGTAGGCAACAGTCACACACCTATGTTGACACTCCTGACCATTTGTCAGGAACTCATGTTTCAAAGTATTAAAATGGCTATCAAAAGTAATTATTAATTATTAATAACAATTATTAACTAGAACTGCAAGCAGTTATTAACGGGGTCCAAGCCTCCCTGTTCAATTCGTCTTCCACGCCCCATGGAGCCCACGATAGTCGACCCCAAAGGAAGACAGGCTCGGGGCGAGCGTCAGGACACAGGCCAACGTCTGAGCTGCCGTATTCACTGTAATGTGTAGTGCATTGTCGCATTATTATATCTTATCTGGCTTGTGGGAAATCACAATACCATGTATCTCAGGAAAGGTGTCTTTATTACCAGCAACAGGTGGTAGCATCACTCTCCACATAACCCATAACAACCCAGAATGCCCCCCTTTGTCTTTTTCTGCGAGCTGTGGGATGAACTTTCCCAGTTGATTCACCATCCCCAGGAAACTACGCAATTCACTTGTGTTAGTTGGCACAGGCATTTCTCTGACTGCTGCTGTTTTGGCCGGATCTGATCTAATTCCTGCCTCTGAGATAATGTGGCCCAGGAATTTAACTTCTCTCCGTGACAGCTCACATTTTTCCATATTGAGAGTTATGCCTGCTTTTTCAACTTTTGTCAAGACTGCGTGAAGATGGGCATCATGGTGAGGTGCGGAAGCTATCCCAAATGGCAGCCGGTTAAAGTGATAGCGCCCAAATGGCATGATGAAAGTTGTTAGCTTGGCGGACTCCTCCATCAGTGGGACCTGCCATAGGCCCATGTTGCAGTCAAGCTTGCTGAATATTCAAGGTCCAGCTAATGAGCCAAGTGTCTGTTCAACAGAGGGGAGTATGAACTTTTATCTCCGTACTGACTCGTTGAGTTTCGTGTGGTCAACGCATATGCGAGGGTCTGCTGTCTTTTTAGGCACCACTACCATGCCTGAGCACCAATCAGTGGGCTCTTCCACTCTGCTGATGACTCCAATCCTCTCCATGTGCTCTAGTTCTCTCTTGACTTTGGGCATTAGTGGGAGGGGAACCTGTCATGGAGTCTTTAGAGAAAACGGCACTGCATCAGGTTTCAGTTTGATAGTGTACAGCTGTTGTATTAGACCAAGACCACTGCACAGCTTTGGATATCTGTCTTTCATTGTCTCTATGTCGATGCTGCAAACTCAAGCCGCCAGCCCTAGCTCTTCACTAGTGGGTCTGCTGAGTAAAGCTGAGTGCAACCCTCTGATCACATAGATGTCCTTTTGTATCTGTTTGCCATTGTGCAGTGTCACGTTTGTGAAGCCCAGCACGTCCAGCGGGGCACGTCCAGGTCCCAGAATGGGTTTCTTGGCTTTCTTAAGCATTGGCCTGTCACGTTTGAACACTGTGTTGAGCACATAGTCTGGGATGACAGTCACATCTGCACTAGTGCCGATTTTAAACTTGACCTTTCTGTCCTTTAACTTTAAATCCACCATCCATGGATCTCCATTTGCTACTATTGTGCCAAGAAATATGCTTTCATCCTCCTCCTGGACCTCATGCACAGTTCTTGATGATACACACACTCGTTTGAAGTGTCCCTTTTTTCCACATGAGTGACATATTTCTAATCGCTTTTGCCAGCGTCAGATCTTTATCCAGCTCCATGTGCTCAGACTGACGGAGATCTGCTAGTCCCACTACTAGTCTGTCTCTGATCAGCTCCTCATGCAACGTGCCATAGTTGCAATGTTCAGCTAACGTGTATAAAGCCGTCAGAAACGAATCCAGTTTCATTTTCTCCTTGTTGTCTCATGTTGAAACGTGCGCTTTCGTAAATCACATTTTTCTTGACAATGAAGAAGCTGTGAAATCCATCTCTTACCACGGCATATTGCTGTTGCTGCACAATTTCAGTCCTTTCAGAACATCATCCGCTTCGTCACCCATACAGTACACGAGGGTGTTTACTTTGTTTTCTTCCGTGGTCGTGTGTAGATTACTAGCTTGCCGAAAGCGCTCAAACCTCTGAATCCATTTCTCCCATTCATGGGGTTTGGTGAAGTCAAACGGCTCCGGAGGCCGGATACTGAATGTTGTACTTGGACCGGGCGTGGGTACCTCTCTCTCGGTAGCTGCGTCTGCTGCACCGTCCATTAGCTGCTGCGGCACCATGCTAACCAGCTAGCGGCTGCTCATTGACTGTTTACTTTTCCCGACCAGGCTTCTTTCAAACACAGGTAACATTCACTGGATACATGATCCCACTTCTGACACCATGTCACATTATCATATCTTATCTGGCTTGTGGGAAATCACAATACCATGTATCTCAGGAAAGGTGTCTTTATTACCAGCAACAGGTGGTAGCATCACTCTCCACATAACCCATAACAACCCAGAATGCCCCTCGGCATCCGCTATGTTGCATAACGTAAACAATAACACCACACATTGGAAGTACTAAAGGCTGAATGAATTGTTGCAATAAGTCACTTTGACCAATCATTACCAAACTTGGCGGCTGGCCTCAGGACCATCCCCACATCATGCTCACCAATTTTCGTACAAATCCGATCAACTTTTACGAAACGAAAACCATTAAAAATTCGCACATTTTTTGACTGGGGAAAATTCTTTTGATAACTTTAGATGAGGCTCATCTTGACAGTCAACATGCTAAGTTTCTTGCAGTTTGGATAAAATCTGTAGGAGGAGTTCGAAAAAGTAGGTTTTGGATGTGCAGCGACTTAGCGAAGGAAATGTGCGGTGCAAGTTGGCAGGGCCTATGTCAGCAAATCCAGCTCTATTTAGAGAATACGTGGATATAAAGTTTATGAATATGTGATTTAAAATGTGGAAGTTACAGGAAAAAACGTGTTTGCATCTATTATAGTGCCACCTAGTGGAGGATCTGCGTAATTGTTTGTAAGGGAGGTCTGTGTTCTAGTCTACATGTACTCTATAAATTTCACAGCGCTTAGTACAATAGTTCAGCTGAAATAAATGTTTGTTTTTTTATCTTGTAATAAGCCATGCCCACTTCAACCAGTCATGACCACCTTCAATATATGTCCTCAGGAAGGGCCCTACATCATACCAACCAAATTTCATAAAAATCGGGTAAGCCATTTAGGAGATATAAACTTTCCTTGTTTATAGCGCCCCCTAGTGGCCAATGTTCACCAACTTCGGTTCACACCCTCACAATCACATACTTACTAAGGATTTCAGGTTTGGGTTTTATAATTATTAATTTGACAAAGATATGGAACAGTTCGTGTTTTCATAGTAAGCTACAAAAATAATTCGTATCAATAATCAATAATTCGTACATTTTTTGACCAGGCAAAATTCTTTTGATAACTTTAGATCAGGTCCATCATGTGAGTCTAGGTGCCAAGTTTCATGCAGTTTCGTCAAAATCTCTAGGAGGAGATCGAAAAAGTAGATTTTGCAGATTTTTGGCAGGAAAAGGCAACAGCACTCATCATTGAAGCAGATATGTGAAAACTCAGAGTTCACCCTGACGTGGCGTGACGTTTCATCTTCCTACTCCAAAAAAACCCCTATGGGCTTGCCATTCTTGACCTGTGTATCAATTTTCATGGCGAGGGAAGCGCCATAGCGGCCACGCCCCTTGACATTGAGAAAAGCTTTTAATAACTTTTGATCAGCATGGTCTGAGGATGATTTGTACCAAATCTGAAGTTGATTGGACAAAATCTGTAGGAGTTCGTTAAAATACAAAGTTGTGGAAATCACAAAATCGCCACCAAAATGTTTAAATCAAAGTTTAAATCAAAATGGCCGACTTCCTGTTTGGAGCAGACCATTGATGGCAGAGACTTTTTTGTGCGTTTGGACAACTTACACAGATGTACAAATTTTCATCTTCCTACTCCAAAAAAAAAAAACACATATAGGGAGGGTTTTTTGAAAATTTCAAGGGGGAGCTATAGAGGCATTTTGTCCCCCCCCCCCCCATGGGCGACACCCCTATCAGATGTCAGAGCTCGTAATTCTTCTGTTGTGTATCAATTTTCATGAGGACATGAGGTCACTGAAGCCATCAAAAAGCCAAACATATTTGATGGCGAGGGAGGCGGCATAGCGGCCACGCCCCTTGACACAGAGAAAAGCTTTTAATAACTTTTCATCAGCATGGTCTCTGGATGATCTGTGAAAAATTTGAAGCCGATTGCATGAAATCCCAAGGACTAGTTCGTTAAAATACAACATGTGGAAATCATGACAAAATGACAAGTCAAAATCAAAATGGCCAACTTCCTGTTTGTAGTAGACCATTGGTGCCAGAGACTTTTATGTGGGTCTGGACAACATACACATGTGTACCAATTCTGATGTTCCTACTCCAAAAAAACTCTATGGGAGGGTTTTTTGAAAATTTCAAGGGGGCGGCTATAGAGGCATTTTGTCCCCCCCATGGGTGACCCTCCTATCAGATGTAGGAGCTCGCCATTCTTGACCTGTGTATCAATTTTCATGAGGAGATGGTGTTCAGCGTTCAGCGTTCAGGGGTGGACCGTCATCACGCATGTGAAGTTTCGAGCAAATCTGACAATGTCAATGTATAATAGGGCATTTCCTGTTTCCACAAGGGGGCGGCATGAGCGTAACCAGATGTGGGCAGGTGCGTTGAGGGTTGGACCCTCATCACACGTGAAATTTTGAGCAAATTGGACAATTCATTAAGGATTTATATCAAGTTGATGTTCCGTGGCGAAGGATGAAAAGTCTCACTGCCGCGGCCTGCAACATGACAGGACACGTGTGTCACTGTGGAGATTCATCAACTTGATCGTCATGTGGCCACAAAATGTAGTTGATCAGGTCAGGAGCTTGAGGTTGGCGTTTGTAAGTGTAAAAGATGGCATTTCCTGTTTCCACAAGGGGGCGCCATGAGCAAGATTGCCTTAGAGCATATGGAGGCGTTGAGGGCGGGGCTCTTATCATGTACAGAAATTTTGAAGCAGTTTGGATGAATTATGTGGGAGAGAGAGCTGCTTGAATATGCATGGCGATGGATCAAAAATGGCAGCACCATAGCGGCCACGCCCTTTGACCTACAGACATACAGAGCACAACTTTTGATCAGCATGGTGTCTGAATGATCTGTAAAAAATTTGAAGTCGATTGCATGAAATCTCTAGGACTAGTTCGTTAAAATACAACGTGGAAATCATGCCAAAATGACAAGTCAAAATCAAAATGGTCGACTTCCTGTTTGTAGTAGACCATTGGTGCCAGAGACTTTTATGTGCGTCTGGACAACATAAACATGTACCAATTTTCATGTTCCTACTCCAAAAAAAAAACCCTATGGGGAGGGGTTTTTGAAAATTTCGAGGGGGCACTATAGAGGCATTTTGTCCCCCTCGTGGGTGACGCCCCTATCAGATGTAAGAGCTCGCTATTCTTGACCTGTGTATCAATTTTCATGAGGAGATGAGGTCGTTGAAGCCATCAAAAAGCCAAACGTATTTGTTGGCGAGGGAGGCGCCATGCGGCCACGCCCCTTGACATAGAGAAAAGCTTTTAATAACTTTTCATCAGCATGGTGTCTGGATGATCTGTAAAACATTTGAAGTGGATTGGATGAAATCCCTAGGAGTAGTTCGTTAAAATACAACATTTGGAAATCACGCCAAAATGACAACTCAATATCTAAATGGCTGACTTCCTGTTTGGAGTAGACCATTGGTGCCAGAGACTTTTATGTGCGTCTGGACAACATACACATGTGTACCAATTTTCATGTTCCAACTCCAAAAAAAAAAACCCTATGGGGAGGGGTTTTTGAAAATTTCAAGGGGGCGCTATAGAGGCATTTTACCCCTCATGGGCGACGCCCCTATCAGATGCAAGAGGTCGCTATTCTTGACCTGTGTATCAGTTTTCATGAAGAGATGAGGTCGTTGAAGCCATCAAAATGCCAAACGTATTTAGTGGCGAGGGATCGATAGTTGCCACGCCGCCACATGGACACCATTAGACATAGCTTCACAACATTCATAAGGTAGCTTCACCAACTTGTTCTGCATGCATTAGAAGTGGAATGAAGTTGATGCAGTCAAGTTTGTGGCATCAGTACATGTTAAAGTAAAAACTGGTCACTTCCTGTTACCACTGGGGGATGCTATGAGTAAGGTGGGATATTAACATATCGGGGCGTTCGGGGTGGAGCCATCATCATGTCCAGCAAGTTTGAAGCTGCTGAGATCAAGTATGTGGGCAGGAGAGCCGTTCGAAATTCAATGGCAAGAAAACAAAAAGTCGCCAAAATTTGTCACGTCCTAGCGGCCACGCCCCTTGACACAGAAAAAAGCTTTTAATAACTTTTGATCAGCATGTTCTCAGGATGATCTGTACCAACTTTTTTGGACGATCAAAATTCTTTTGCTAACTTTTTGTCAGGAGGGTCCACAGATGCTACATGCAAAGTTTGGTGCAAATCGCCCAAATCGCCTAGGAGGAGTTCGAAAAAGTACGTTTTTCATTTGTCACGATTTAGCTAATGGAAAGTTACCGCGAAAGCAGGAGTGGCTTACACCACACAATTCAGCTGAATTCAGAGAATGCGTAAATAGAAGGTTTAACAATGTGCGACATATTATGTGGGAGTTATTAACCAAAAACACTTTTGCATTGAAAATAGCGCCACCTGCTGGTCATTTTTGGTGTGTGAGTTACAGGGGCCAGTCTATACCACCCCTATCAATTTTATTTCCATGAGTGTTATGGTGTTGGCACAGTGCCAAATATTAAATTAGACGGCCACCAGAGCGCCACCTAGTGATAGATTGGTAAGTCCTTCATCAGATATCCTCAGGAGGGCATTGACAATAATTATACCAAGTTTCGTGTTCATCCGCCCAACCGATGTTGAGATATAAAATACTTGAATTTAAAGAGTGCCACCTTGTGGTCATCACCCGAAACTTTGCACAGAGCCTCAGGGGCTCATGGGGAAGTTGTATCCTGAGTTTCATGTCATTCGGATACACCAATGTGGAGATATGCAGCACTTCCTGTTTAGAACGAAATCTGCAGGAAGTTCTTATTTAATAACTTCAGTTTTCTTTGGAATATCAAAATTCTTGTAATAACTTTTTGTCGGGAGGATCCACAGATGCTGTGTGCGAAGTTTCATCAATTGGTGAAATTGCCTGGGAGGAGTTCGAAAAAGTAGGTTTGCGACATTTTGTGAATTGGCGAAAAAAAAAGTGGAGGTGGAAATGGACGTGGCCTATACCACAAGATTCAGCACAATTCACTCAAAGCGTGGATATAAGATTTTTGAATGTGCGACAAAGTATATGGGAGTTATGAGCCAAAACGCAATTTCCTTAATAATAGCGCCACCTAGTGGTGGAAATTCAGAACGACAATAGATTATAAAATTTTTCGCCAGGTGTGACTTATATTCTAAGTTTGGTGAGTTTTGGGGTATGTTCGGGCAGTGAAAAATGCGATCATTTTGGCGGAAGAAAAAAAAAATTAATGAAAGCTGCAAACAGCGTTTGGCGGGACCTCGCACTCGCGCCCGTTTCGGCCCCCAGCTTATGTCGTCACTGTGAATTATTTAGAAATATCAAACACATTGCCACAAACATCAAAAAATCCTTACAGAGCTGAAAGTTTTGATGTTTGAATGCTTTCTGTACCTGCAGGTATGTAGAAGTGATGTCACAATATGCAAATTAGATGAGCGAATTTCTTCCCATCAGATTCCTCTTCCTTTATTTTGAGGATGAGACGACAAAAACAACACAAAACAAATCTACTGTGTAAATATGTTCAAAATGTTGTTTTACTGAGATGTATGAAATCCAATATGGGCGCCGCCTAGTGACGTCTCAATATGCAAATTAGATGAGTTAATTTACTCCCATGACAAACTTTGGTTCATGATGAATAGTTTTCTTATTTACAGTATGCCTTTATGTCTCACCACTTTCAAGCCACAGCCTTTTGAAATGTTGAAATGAAAATGGAATATTTTCCTCAATAAACTCTGGCACCTAAAGGGTTAAAATGGAGATTGTGCCCCTGTCATGTCTGCATGTAAGATTTAGACACACACACACACACACACATCATGTTTCTGTGAGTTTGTGTGAGACAGCAGTTGCCATGGTGATGAAGTAGGTGCACCTGGCAGAAGAGCAGAGAGAGACAGACAGAATGCAGAGAGACCTGTTTTAGTGGAGATTTAACTCCTCGAAGAAGTTCTTCCCATTCCCAAACCATTGGTCCAATCATGAAAATAATGTGATGATGAGAGAGATAAAGTTATACAGAAGATCTGTTTCGTAGCAGTTGAGGTGGCATGTGTGCGTCTTTAAAGCCGATACAATAAACGGTGTAGGAGGAGATGTTTTTTGAAGAGCATGTTTCAGGCGAAATCTTACTTTGAAAGGTCAAATAGCTCACTTCCTGTTGGAATTAGGTCATGGGTGTCAGCGCGTGATTTGGAAGTCAAACACACCAGTTTTGGTTTGATATTTCTACGACATTCCTACGGGCTGCAGTGGCCATTTTAGTGCACCTAGGTGGCGCTAGAGAGCCCATTTTGGCACTTTAGGGGTTAAAAATGTGTATTTGCTGTTTCAAATGAAGTTTCTGCTGCTGTAATCTGTCCTTTAAAGATTGTGAGACACACAGACAGAGCTGTGTGGCTGGGTCTGTGTGTGCAGTCGTTGTCATGACTTGCCTGCACGTGAGGGGCACACAGAGAGCTCATGAGAGCAGATCAGCAAAGGCTGTTTATAATGGGTTTGAACTCCTCGAACAAGTTCTTCCTATACCCAAACCGTTGGTCCAATCAAGAAAATAAAGTGATTGTGAGAGACAGCCACTTCTCGTGAACGTACGTGTCAATCAATCAATCAATCAATTTTATTTATAAAGCCCAATATCACAAATCACAATTTGCCTCACAGGGCTTTACAGCATACGACATCCCTCTGTCCTTAAGACCCTCACAGCGGATAAGGAAAAACTCCCCAAAAAAACCCCTTTAACGGGGGAAAAAAAACGGTAGAAACCTCAGGAAGAGCAACTGAGGAGGGATCCCTCTTCCAGGACGGACAGACGTGCAATAGATGTCGTACAGAACAGATCAACATGATAAATTAACAGTAATCCATATGACACAGGGAGAGAGAGAGAGAGAGAGAGAGAGAGAGAGAGAGAGAGAGATATGCAGGTAATGACAGTATCTTACAACAACATTAATGGAAGTAATAATATTATAGTTATAGTTCTGGTTACTGCGGTACAATATGTTGAAAGTATGTATTAATACCTGGCAGTATACATGTGTGACAATAATCATATGTGTATAATAACAGAAGAAGTATGACTAATGACTAATGATGGCAGCAGCAGCAGGAGGCATCTGGCGGGACCACGGCAGCAGCACAACCACACACGTCACGCTGTCCAGGCACCGCTGTGATATGAGTTAATCTGAGAGACAGTGGAGCACAAAGGCTCCGGAGAAGAAGCCGAGTTAGTGACATCCAGAATGGCCGGGTTAGCTAGATGCAGTAATAGGATACGAGAGAGAGAGAGAGAAGGAGAGAAGGGGCCCGGTGTATTATAGAGGGGTCCTCCGGCAGACTAGGCCTAAGTCAGCCTAACTAAGGGCTGGTACAGGACAAGCCTGAGCCAGCCCTAACTATAAGCTTTATCAAAGAGGAAAGTCTTAAGTCTAGTCTTAAATGTGGAGACGGTGTCTGCCTCCCGGACCGTAACAGGAAGATGATTCCACAGGAGAGGAGCCTGATAGCTAAAGGCTCTGGCTCCTGATCTACTTTTGGAGACTTTAGGGACCACGAGTAACCCTGCGTTCTCAGAGCGCAGTGTTCTGGTGGGATAATATGGCACTATGAGCTCTCTAAGATATGATGGAGCTTGACCATTTAGAGCTTTATAAGTGTTTTTATATTTCTACAGTCAAAAATGTGGTCAGAGGGAGTGAATGAGAATGAGAAAAAATCGGCGCTCCCTTCGCTTTGGAGCCACTCAGCAAAAATATGTACGTGTGTGTCAACATATCTGTGAGCAGGACAAATTTTCCTATGTTTTGTGGTATAAATTGTGTCTGTACAGTGAAAATTGTGGCCATGGCAGCGAGTTAAAGACAAAAGTTTTAGACAGTTTTTAGAGCCTCTCCACTCTAGCTCACAGCATTCCGTGCAATACACACCCATTATAAACTGACAATTTCTCTACTTTTGCTCATGGTACTTTGAGAGGCACAGATTAAAAACGGTAAAAGATATGAAAAAGATGAAAACATGAGTGAATAGATGAGACCTGTGGCAACATTTGAGAGTTGAAATGGAGTCTGTAGCAGAAAGTATGGAGACGCTGTAAAGGCTAGAAAAAGCCCAAAGATTGATCTCTTTCTCCCCCCTGCTGCCATTCATTTCCTATGGGACAGCTTTTGAAGATCGTCAGGACGTTTTTCTGACATCTCACCTTTAGGAGGCCATAAAATCCAAACTAATTGACTAATGAAAAAGTTATAAATAAGATCTGATTAGAAGGAGTTGATCTGTCATCTGTGCAAGTTTGAAGCCGATAAGATAAACGGTGTATGACAAGAAGATTTTTTAGGAAAGGCAGTTTTAAGGCAAAATCTTACTTTGAAAGGGCAAATAGCTCACTTCCTGTTGGATTTAGGTCCGGGGTGTCAGTGCGTGATTTTTAGGTCTTCATGAGACGAACACGGCAGTTTTGGTTTCATGTTTCTACGACGTTCCTACAGGCCGTAGCGGCCATTTTTGTGTGCCTAAGTGGCGCTAGAGAGCCCATTTTGGCACTTTAGGGGTTAATTTCATGATTTTCTAAAATTTTTCACTGGTTCGGATGTGCGTGCCAATTTTGGTGAGTTTTTGAGCATGTTTAGGGGGTCAAATTCCAGTTCAAAGAGGCGGCGGGAGAAAGAATGAATAAATGCACCAAAAACAATAGGGTCTTCGCCTTCAGCGAGGACTGCTCTGTGAGCAGTCCGCTGCCTCTAGGCTCGGTCCCTAATAAATAATCAGGAGAAAAACAATAGGGACCTTGCAGGACCTGCTTGGGCCCTAATAATCAGCGGGATTTCAATAGGGTCCTCGGACGACTCCGTCGTCACCCGGGCCCGAATTAAAGCTGCATGCAGCTGTGATCAGGCCCTCGTTCTCCTGCGCCACCGTGGGGGGCCAGCAGCAAATTAACCCTGACGTGTTGTGACATTTCAACTTCCTACTCCAAAAAAAACCCTATGAGGAGGGTTTTTTAAAAATTTCAAGGGGGCGCTATAGAGGCATTTTGTCCTCCCCATGGGCGACGCCACTATCAGATGCAAGAGCTTGCCATAATGGACCTGCGTATCAATTTTCATGAGGACATGAGATCGTTCATGCCATCAAAAAGCCAAACGTATTTAGTGGCGAGGGATCAATAGTCGCCACACCGCCACATGGACACCGTTAGACAGCGTTCATAAGGTAGCTCACCAACTTGTTCTGCATGCATTAGAAGTGTAATGAAATTGATGCGGTCAAGATTGTGGCATCAGTACATGTTAAAGTAAAAACTGGTCACTTCCTGTTACCACCAGGGGGCGCTATGAGTAAAGTGGGATATTAACATATTGGGGCTTTCGGGGTAGAGCCATCATCAAGTCTGGCAAATTTGAAGCTGCTGAAATCAAGTATGTGGGTGTGAGAGCCGTTCAAAATTCGATGACGAGAAAACGAAAAGTCACCAAAATTTGTCATGCCCTAGCGGCCACGCCCCTTGACATAGAGAAAAGCTTTTAATAACTTTTGATCAGCATGGTCTCAGGATGGTCTGTACCAAATCTGAAGTTGATTGGACAAAATCTGTAGGAGGAGTTCGTTAAAATCTCCTCCAAGAACCGTCACCTTATCATGGTGGAGGAGTTTGAGTGCCCTAATGACCCTAGGAGCTATCGGGGGCATTTTGCCCCTGGTAGGGTTTCCCATGGCAGATTGGTTCTGGGCGAAGGGTGAGATGAAGAACGGTTCAAAAGACCCTTCATGATGGATACGAACAAGGTCATGTGTACCCGGCCCGGAGGGTTACCGGGGGGTCGAGCGCCTGGTGGTCGGGCCTTCGCCCACGGGGTCCGGCTGGGCCCAGCCTGAACCGGCTACATGGGCTCGTCCCCCTGTAGGCTCACCACCCGCAGAGGGATCCAGAAGGGTTCGGTGCAATGTGGATTGGACAGCAGACCGAGGCAGGGGCCTTGGCGGTCCGATCCTCGGTTACAGAAGTTGACTCTTGGGACATGGAATGTCACCTCTCTGGCGGGGAAGGAGCCGGAGCTTGTGGAAGAGGTTGAGCGCTACCGGCTAGATATAGTCGGCCTCACCTCGACACATAGTTCCGGCTCTGGAACCCTAGTCCTTGAGAGGGGTTGGACTCTCTCCTTCGCTGGAGTTTCTCCGGGTGAGTGGCGGAGGGCCGGGGTGGGCTTTCTGATAGCCCCCAGACTCTCTGCCTGTACGTTGGGGTTTACCCCGGTGGACGAAAGGGTTGCTTCCCTGCGCCTTCGGGTTGGGGAATGGGTCCTGACTATTGTCTGCGCTTATGCGCCGAACAACAGTTCAGAGTACCCGCCCTTTTTGGAGTCCCTGGGACGGGTGCTGGACAGTGCCCCGACCGGGGACTCCATTGTTCTGCTGGGGGACTTCAACGCTCACGTGGGCAATGACAGCGGGACCTGGAGGGGCGTGACTGGGAGGAACAGCCTGCCCGATCTGAACCCAAGTGGTGTTCAGTTATTGGACTTCTGTGCGGGTCGCAGTTTGGCCATAACTAACACCATGTTCAAACATAAGGATGTCCATCGGTGCACGTGGCACCAGGACAGCCTAGGTCGCATGAGTCAATGATCGACTTTGTAGTCGTATCATTTGACCTGCGACCATATGTTCTGGACAC
Organism: Epinephelus fuscoguttatus; assembly: GCF_011397635.1. Taxonomy (NCBI): domain Eukaryota; kingdom Metazoa; phylum Chordata; class Actinopteri; order Perciformes; family Serranidae; genus Epinephelus; species Epinephelus fuscoguttatus. The sequence continues at coordinate 573,925 of NC_064763.1, forward strand.
TTGGGTGGAGAGAGCAGAGCTGTCAACTGATCACCACCTGGTGGTGAGTTGGATCAGATGGTGGGGAAGGCGCGCAGACCTGGCAGGCCCAAACGAACAGTGAGGGTCTGCTGGGAACGCCTGGCGGAAGAACCTGTCCAGATGATCTTCAACTCCCACCTCCGGGACAGCTTCGACTGCGTCCCAAGGGCGGAGGGGGACATTGAGTCTGAATGGGCCTTGTTCCGCTCTGCCATTGTTGAGGCGGTGGTTGTGAGCTGTGGCCGCAAGGCCGCTGGGGCCAGTCGCGGCAGTAATCCCCGAACCCGCTGGTGGACACCAGAGGTGAGGGGAGCCGTCAGGCTGAAGGAGGAGGCCTACAGGGCATGGTTGGTCTGTGGGTCTCCGGAAGCAGCTGACGGGTACTGGCGGGCCAAGCGGAGCGCAGCGGCAACAGTCGTTGAGGCAAAAACTCGTGGGGGGAGTTTGGTGAGGCCATGGAGGAAGACTATCGATCGGCTCCAAAGAGGCTCTGGCAAACCGTCCGGCGCCTCGGGGGGGAAGGCGGCAACTTGCTCACACTGTTTACAGTGGGGGCGGAGAGCTGCTGACGTCAACTGGGGACATTGTCGGGCGGTGGAAGGAATACTTTGAGGAGCTCCTCAATCCCACCAATACGTATTCCAGTGAGGAAACAGAGACGGAGGTCTCGGGGGCGGGTCGTCCAATCTCTGGGGCAGAAGTTGCTGAGGTAGTGAAACAACTCCGAGGCGGCGGAGCCCCGGGGGTGGATGAGATTCGTCCTGGATATCTCAAGGCTCTGGATGTTGTAGGGCTGTCCTGGCTGACACGCCTCTGCAACATTGCGTGGACATCGGGGGCAGTGCCTCTGGAGTGGCAGACCGGGGTGGTGGTCCCCATTTTCAAGAAAGGGGACCAGAGGGTGTGTTCCAACTACAGGGGGATCACACTCCTCAGCCTACCCGGTAAGGTTTACTCCAGGGTGCTGGAGAAGAGGGTCCGGTCGATAGTTGAACCTCAGATTGAGGAGGAGCAATGTGGTTTTCGTCCCGAACGCGGAACCGTGGACCAGCTTTTTACCCTCGCCAGGGTGCTGGAGGGGGCATAGGAGTTTGCCCAACCAGCCCACATGTGTTTTGTGGATTTGGCGAAGGCTTACGACCGTGTCCCCAGGGGCATCCTGTGGGGGGTGCTCCGGGAGTATGGGGTTGGTGGCCCCTTGCTAAGGGCCATCCAGTCCCTGTACCAAAGGAGCATGAGTCTGGTTCGCGTGGCTGGCAGTAAGTCGGACCTGTTCCCGGTGAGGGTTGGACTCCGCCAGGGCTGCCCTTTGTCACCGGTTCTGTTCATAACTTTTATGGACTCAGGTAGTGTGGCGGCCTGTCTTGGCGAAGTGGCTGGGATGAGAATCAGCACCTCCAAGTCTGAGGCCATGGTCCTCAGCCGGAAAAGAGTGGATTGCCCACTCCAGGTCAGGGGGGAGGTCCTGCCTCAGGTGGGGGAGTTTAAGTATCTCGGGGTCTTGTTCACGAGTGAGGGTAGGATGGAGCGGGAGATTGACAGGTGGATTGGGGCGGCGTCAGCATTGATGCAGGCGCTTAACCGGTCCGTTGTGGTGAAGAGGGAGCTCAGCCAGAAAGCGAAGCTCTTGATTTACCGGTCGATCTACGTTCCAACCCTCACCTATGGTCACGAGCTCTGGGTAGTGACTGAAAGAATGAGATCGCGAGTACAAGTGGCTAAAATGAGTTTCCTCCGCAGGGTGGCTGGGCTCAGCCTTAGGGATAGGGTGAGGAGCTCAGACATCCGGGAGGGACTCGGAGTAGAGCCGCTGCTCCTCCACATCGAGAGGAGCCAGTTGAGGTGGTTCGGGCATCTGGTAAGGATGCCTTCCGGACGCCTCCCTTGGGAGGTGTTTCGGGCATGTCCAACCGGGAGGAGACCTCGGGGCCACCCCAGAACACGCTCGAGGGATTACATCACCCGGCTGGCCTGGGAACGCCTCGGGGTTCCCGCGGAAGAGCTGATGGAAGTGGCTGGGGAGAGGACTGTCTGGGCTTCTTTGCTGAGGCTGCTGCCCCCGCGACCCGGACCCGGATAAGCAGAGGACGACGAGACGAGTTCGTGAAAATACAAAGTTGTGGAAATCACGAAATCGCCACCAAAATGAAAGTTTTAAATCAAAATGGGCAACTTCCTGTTTGGAGTCAACCATTGGTGTCATAGACTTTTTTTGTGCGTCTGGGCAACATACACATATGTACCAATTTTCATCTTCTTACTCCAAAAAAACCCCTATGGGGAGGGGTTTTTGAAAATTTCAAGGGGGGCGCTATAGAGTTATTTTGCATTCCCCATGGGCGACGCCCCTATCAGATGTAAGAGCTCGCCATTCTAGACCTTTGTATCAATTTTCATGATGAGATGAGGTCGTTGAAGCCATCAAAAAGCCAAACGTGCAGTTGCAGTAAAATTTATTCAACCCCCATTGCATATTAGGCCTATTGGCAAAATATACAATAGTAGTAGTTCAATGAAACTAATATTACAAGGGTTTTGATCCAAATTCAACACAAAATGCTACTTTTAATGACTAACGCAGTCTCAAAATTATTCAACCCCTTCATGACAAGCATCTTCAGTACTTAGTAGAGCACCCTTATATTGGATATCTGTTCCAAAAAATACTCTTTCATGGAATAGTCCTTGGATAGTTCTTCAAAACACATCATTAAACTGGACATCATGGAAGGACAGAGGTATAGAAACCATTAATGATATAATGAGTGGATATAAATGTATGTCTTGGAAAGACTGCAAAATAAATTTGGGCTGTCTAATGAAGAAATCTTCAGATATATGCAACTTAAAAGTTTAATTCAGTCGTCTGATTTACATACATTTGGGCAGCAGAGCAAATTAGAGGAAATTATATTTAATTCGGAAACAGGTAAAAAATTAACAGGTAAAGTTTACAGGATCTTACAAGAATCATATCCGGTAGATACTTTGTTGCAATCTAGAATACATTTGTGGAACCAAGACTTAAAGAGAAATGATATGAATTTAAGATGGAGGGATGGTTGTAACTTAACAAGAGATATTACAGCCAATGAAAATTTATGTTTAATTCAATTTAAAAGAATGTATAGAACTTACGGTACAAGAGATAAAGTTAATAAATATAACAAAGATATGTCAGGGAGTTGTCTTAAATGTGGAACTAAAGACTCATTAATTCATATGTTTTGGGAATGTAGTAAAATTCACAAGATTTGGTTGGATATAGAACGTTGGTTGTCATCCATCATTCTGTTTATTTCAAGATACGTCACAGGATACAGTGAGGTATCTACATAGATGGATTATAATTTTTTCATCAATTATACTGAAAAAACTGATACTCAAACACTGGAAATCTATATACACTCCTTCACTGTTACACTGGAAAAGAGAGCTGTGTTATTATTTGAACATTGAAAAGGCAATAGACACTGAAAAGAACAAATTAACTCAATTTGAAATTATACGGGGAAAAGTGTTCGAAACATTGAGAACATTAAAGGAAAAGAAAAGGTGACCTTTATATTTGGTTGATATGTTAAAGATGCCACCTACTGAATAGTCTCTTGGAAAATGTTGTAGTGGAAGTTTTTTTTGATGAGGGATGAGTATGGGGTACTCAATAGAGAGAAATTTGAGTTATATGACGAATGTATATGTTTGTTTATGTTTGACATTTTATTTGACTTGCCCTGGTACAAGGATGTTGAGGTTGAGCATGTTTGTGGGTGGAGGTAAATATGTGTTGTTATTGTGGATTGTTTTTTTTTTTTTGTTTGTTTGTTGGTCTCAAGTTGTTTTTCTTGTTTGTTTGTACTCATTAAGAGCATGGGTCTTTTGTTTTGTGGATGTGAAAAAGTTTAAATAAAATCATACAAAAAAAAGGAATGAGGACACTCCCTGCCCTACGCCATGCTCTTGGGATAATTTGTTTCTCCCAAACTATTCTTAGCTGTTTCCACAAAAATTTAAAGAGGCAACAGATAGGATTCCTTTTTTTTTTTAGCTTGGCAAGCCTCAGCAGTGTTGCTCTCACTGTCGCAAAGACCAAATTGACCGTGGGGATCAGAGATAATCAATAAAATGTAGGCTGTAAAGCCACCAGTATACCTCTATGTATATGTAGAATGAGAAGGTGTGTGGACACTATACTAAATAAATGAGTAAAGAGACCGAGCAACAATTATCAGATTTATCTGAAGAAAAAACAAATAGTAATGCAAATAATTATACCAATATGTACAGTATCAGTACAAACAACAGTACACGTAAGGGATAATGTATAGTGAGCCGGTGACTGTTGAAAAATAACTCCCGACAGGGGAATGGAATGGTTATTTTTCAACTGTCACCAGCTCACTATACATTATCCCGCTTAGAATGTGGCTTACTACTAAAACATTCAAATGTTACAACTGGCATCAATATTATTAAACTGCTGGTTGAGTTTATTGACAGAGAGGCGTTCACCAGACAAACGGGAGAGTAGGAGAGGATTTTACTCCACTTCTCCTGGTTGGAGAGGCTGGGTGCCCAGTAGCTGCGGCGGCGACGGTGGGGTGGGGGTAATCATTGTCAGAGGGCTGCCGTAGAATGGCAACGAGGATGTCAGCCGACCAACACTCGCTACCCGGTCCCTGGTTACAGCAATTTGCGATGCTGGCCAGCTAGGAATGAGTACAGTACAGTCATCTCTCGCCTAGCTAACATTTAGCCGTGTTACTTACTGATCGATTAGAAAGAAAGCTAGCTTCACACCGGTGTTGAAGCCTCTTTGGTCACAGAGCTCCCTCCATCTCTTGACCGCCTGACTGAGGTTTACTCTTGTTTTTCCTCTTCTTTTATCACTCTCCTTTGTGTGCATCCTCGCCTCCTCAGACAGATTAGCTCGTTTTCTTTTGGGAGGCCGTTTGTCACTTATCTCCAAACTTTGTCCATCTGCCATTGTGCTCCTGACTCAACTATCTCATGCCCTGGCCAGTTCCTCATAAGGACCAGCTCTAGTCCCTGATTGGCTGACCGACCAGTTTGACAATACATGTCGCATTTCCTGCCGTAAAGCACATTTTTTCCTGCGAAAATTCGTCCCTGGTGGCAGAAGCTTATTGCAAAGATTGCAAAGCCATTACGTAACCTATGTAAACGCTGATAGTCTGATTTTACTGTGTATACTACCCTGTGCAACCCATATTATTTTCATAATGATATATATAGGAAAAAATGCTGTCTGTTGCTTCTTTAAGGATAACAGGTGCACTTACATAAACCCAGTAGGGGGCTTCAATAGGCCCTGGAGATGAAGAAGCCTTTGCAGGCCTGACCACCTCCTGAACTAGGGTAGTGATCACAGTGTTAAGTTTTGTTTGCATGGATGATTTGAGTTATATTCCAAAAAGTGTTCACTCCTTATGCCATACCTCTGGAACAAGTATAAAAATGAAACCTGAGATGCGCGGAAGTTGACTGGTTTCTTGTTAATTACAAAATCAGGGTTATTCCAAATGGGAGTATATTTTGATGGTGTAAGGGTTTTTTTTTGTGATTTGGTGAAAAGTTAGAGTTGCTGCTAGTGTTAACGTTTTGAAACATGAATGGCGTTTGATTGTCTGACTGAGAAATGAGAAATGTTTGTGTTAAAGCAACACTTACTTTCTGGAAATTTTACGCTTTTCTTTGTTTAGGTTAAAATGCTAACCTAAATGCCCCCCACCGCTTGTGGATATAAACTTTACTCCATAACAATTTTTTCTAAGTGCTGTGCGAAATGCAAGAAAGGTAAGAGTTGCTTTAAGTGTTTGTCCGATATCTAGCCATATGCTTTCTGATGGGTTAGGGTGAATCCATTTGAATATGTATTGAAGCTGGTTAACCAGAGAGTAGGCCTAGTGGTTAAAAAGTGGAGCTTCCAGTCCGCCTTGTGTTTTGGATTTTTGTAGGGTGGTTAATTTAAATCTCGGTATTTTGTTTTTCTAGTAGATTTTGGAGATGTTTGAATCTAGAGATTTACGCCAGTTAAGTCTGGGTTGAGTCAGGATCATTGAGAATACAACTCTGACAGCCTGGGGGAAATGTTGATGCCTCGATAAGTGATGTGATTTGTGCAAAAAGGAATCCCAGCTATTGATATGTATGTATTGCTAGTGTTTCCCCAAGGTTTACAGCAAAAACTTTGCTTGGATTTGGTTCAAGTTCAGCCCACTTGACATGCTGCTGTGTTGTGCTATGGCCTATTCAAGTGCTGGAATTTGTTATTTACATGACAACGCCTGAATGCAACACAGGCTCCATTCCATTGAGTGTGTGGCCGGGCCCGGTTATAATTGCCTCGGACTCGGGTCGGGTTTGGTCAGGAAAAGGTGGCCTGAGCCGCCCTCTAGTGTGCTCACCTGTGTGTGTGTGTGTGTGTGTGTGTGCGTGTGTGCGTGCACATATCTGTGTGTGTGTGTGTGTGACATGCTGTCGTGTAAATAAGATAAATAACAAGGTTATTTAGTTTGTTTAATAATAGGACAAGGTATTGACCTGAGCCCTGTTGTTCGAAACCTAGATAAGGGATTAAGCTGGGATATGTTGGTTATCCTGGCTTAATTTAGCGTTGAATCGGGTGTTCGAAAGCAGAGGCACGTATGTTGCCATGGAGATTTATTCTGTGCACTTAGCCTGGTCCCGAATGCGATTGGAAATCAATGTGTTTTACCGTCATTTCATGTTCTTATGTATGTATTTGCCTCATTTTTGAACAAAATACATTAATCAATCAATCAATCAATCAATCAATTTTATTTATAAAGCCCAATATCACAAATCACAATTTGCCTCACAGGGCTTTACAGCATACGACATCCCTCTGTCCTTAGGACCCTCACAACGGATAAGGAAAAACTCCCCAAAAAAAACCCTTTAACGGGGAAAAAAAATGGTAGAAACCTCAGGAAGAGCAACTGAGGAGGGATCCCTCTTCCAGGACGGACAGACGTGCAATAGATGTCGTACAATAATAAAAAAAAAAAAACATTCAACATTTTAAACATTCTTTTTGTCATAGCCTAATTATTCGTGTGATGATGTGTTTGTCTGTATATCTATGTTATATGTTCAGTGTACTTTATTTTGGAACCTGTATCAATGAGCTGTAATGGGAACAAATTCCTCCAGCCTGGCTGTGTGGTCATTAAAAGAATCAATCAATCAATCAATCAATCAATCAATCAATTAATCAATAAACACCGTCAGGTGCATACAGGGTGCATATAATATTGGGAGCAATCTGGGGTTCAGCATCTTGCCCAAGCATACTTTGACATGCACATATCCTTACCAATAAAAAAGGATTAATTGTTGGAATAAACTTACAAGTAGGTGTATTTGGCATTAACACAATTAGTGGTTATTAGGTGTCACAACTGGAGCGGCTGTGGCTCAAAGCTAGAGCGGGTCGTCCACCAATCGAAAGATCAGCGGTTCGATCCCGGGCTCCTCCAGGCTGCATGTCAAAGTATCTTTGAGCAAGATACCGAACCCCAAATTACTCCCGATGGCTGTTCCATCGGTGTGTGAGTCTGTTAAAACTGAGTAGCAGGTGGCACCTTGTATGGTAAGCCTTGGGTGGTCACTACATGACTAGAAAGGCGCTATACAAATGCAGGTCCATATACCATTACCATTTACAACTGTATGACCTTCCCAAATTATGTTCCCAGTTAACTGGACCAATAACTCCAGTGTACTTTCTTTTAATTTGTCTGTCAAGCTCCATGTCCTGAAGCTTTCTCTTTTCACCCTTGAGCTTGACATCTGCCAGGGCTATTTGCTTCCTCAGATGAGTAGCATATAGCTGTCTGAAAGTTTGTGAATTCTGTAAAACACATATCTATTAGCACAGCATTTGTGGACACCGTGGATGTCCTTCAGGCAATACTCACTACATTTCCAGGCAGGCTGTCAGGCTGTTCATCTGTGTCCTGTTACAAATATATTTTCTATGAGCACCACACCACTGACTTCTTATACATTAAGGACTAAATTATCTCCACAAGACTGGCAGGTTACCTCAAACCTTCTGGAGTCCAGAGAAAGTGTCTCCTCCTCATCTGCTGCATCCACTGCTGCAGATGTGCCTTCACCCTGCCACATTAAATAGAATTTGTATTGACCTAATCTAAACTTGCAAGACATGTCAAGCAAATGGCTCTAATGAATAACACTCACCAGATCATCTTCCAGTGGCTCCAGAAGGGTCAGTGTTATTCATTGTCACCTGACACTGCAAGACAATCCAAAGTCAGACAGTCCACATAACACCAATGGTTGATTAATGAATGAATAAAATGATTGATTCCGTGCACAGTATACTGGAATAATGTACCTTGTATGAAGAGGGCGGTTTCTGTGGGTGGGACAGAGTCCCCCCCTGTATCCCCTCCAACATTGGCCTGCCTCGGTTCTGATCCAGGGCGAGCTCTTCCGCTGGTGTGAAATCAGCAGTTGGTGCCCCCTCATGGTACATTTCCTGAGTAATGTTAACTTCCACTGCTCACCTTTAAGGTGAAGTGTACAACTGTTAATTTGTGGAAGAAACTTCAATTGTAATTATGACAGATTCATTTGCGTAGCAAGTGTATATTTTTAGATTACTTATGCATTCAGTCGGTCTGCAGTTGTTTACCACGCCATCTCTCTCTGCTTTATTATCACTGCAGTGTTTCCTTTCTTCGTGATTATATGTTTTACCTCTCCATAAGTGTCCATGATGAGACGCTGCTCACTGGATGAAAAGTATGCGGCACGCGTCCTCTCCATTGCTGCATCGGTGAATCTGTGATCAATCTCGGGGTCTATTTAAGAAAGCCAAGGACGCGCACTTATCCGAATGAGTAACACCTGGCTTGACAAAGCCGCGCCTCCTCAGCCTGGCTTGGCTTTCAAACAACCAATTAAGCCAGGATGGACTTAGGGGAATTTGTCCAGCCTCGCTTTTCCACTTATCCTGGATTGGTTAATTCTACTTTCGAACATCAGGCCCCTATTCACAGTGGTGAACAGGGAGGGAGAAAGTGGGCATCCCTGCCTAGTCTGCCTGTGCAGTGTGAAATTTTGTGATGTTAGTCCATTGGAGATGACAGTGGCTGAAGGCGAGGTGTAGAGAATCTTGATCCAATTAATGAATGATTCCCCAAATCCAAATCTTCTCAGTGTGGCAAACAGAAATTTCCAGTTTACCCTATCGAAAGCTTTTTCTGCGTCAAGGGTGGCTATGATGGTTCCCGGTTGTTGTAGTTATAAGTAATGCATTAGGTTAAATAATCTGTGGGTGTGGCTGGATGCATGTCTGCCCTTAATAAAACCGGTTTGATCTGGATGGATTATGGATGCAGTGACTTTTTCTATTCTTTGGGCTAGTGCCTTGCTGATGATTTTTATGTCTGCATTGATAACGGGAGATGTGATGGTAACTTGTTAGATTTTTGTTGTGTTTTAGAGGAGTGAGATTGTGGCTGTGTTCACATTTTCTTGTCTTGAAATTTGTTTATGTCATTTATAATTCGATTAAAGAGTGGTGCTATAATGGCCCAGAAGTGCTCATAGAGCTCAGCATGGAAGCCATCAGCACCGGGTGTTTGTTTGGGGGCAGTTTGAGGCCAGTGGAAAGTTCGTCTTGAGTTATTGGTGGGTCAGGTATGTTTGTCTTCACTGAGTTGTGGTAAGTCGATACTCTTGAGAAATGAGTGGATATCTTCTTCATTTGGATCTTTTTCTGATGAGTATAAGTTACGGTAAAAAATTTGGAATATTTTATTTATTTCTTCTGGTGAATGTATTGGCTTGTTTTTTCTTTGTTTCACTTAATTTGATTTGCCAAGAGTACCCAGCTGCAGACAACATGGCGGACAAGGGCGCCACTATATATCCAATCCATACTGGAAGTCCATACCAGAAGTTAATCTTCTTTGTGTTTACTATACTGGAGGTCCATACCAGAAGTTGCATACATACCGGAAGTCCATACCGGAAGTCAGTTTTTAAGTCTGTCTTTTTTATATTATTTATTTTAGCAGTACTACAGTTACAAACTTTGAAGCAGTCAACAATTATATAGGTAGATAGATAGATAGATAGATAGATAGATAGATAGATATAATAAAATAAATAATAATAATAATAATATTAATAATAATACAATTATTTCAACAATTATTTTAAATACAATCATGTTTTGGAATAACATTGACCTCAACAAGTTAAACCTACAAAAATTGCAGAAAATCAACAAACACATGAATTTTAGTTGGATTAATTTTTAACAAAGATTAAATAAGGTGAGCACTTTCATTTATTGGCCTACAGTTGCAACATGCAGATTACTATCAGGTCATTCAAAACAACTGAAAACCATGGACACAACAAATGCCATACTTACTCTTACATCAGTATGGTTAATTGTAACTACTTAACTATGAAATGAACATAATTAGACTGTCATATTGTCGGATGTATTCTATTATATTTCAGGAACACATGTAAACACAATATTACACTATTGTATTGGCAACATAAAGAAGTAGACTTGGAGTTCTCTTTTTTGTGAACAAGTTTTTATTCCAGATATCCATATCAATCTCAAAAGTAGAAAAAACAAAGGAAAAAAATGGAAAAACAGTAAAATAATTTATTTGTTTGGTCTATAAAATGTAAGAAAATGGTATAAAATGTCAACCACTGTTCCACAATCACAAGATCCCAAGATGCAACCTAAAATGTCTTGTTTTGTCCCAAACAAATATCATTAAACATTACTGTTAAATGTAGAAGTATATGATCTCAAACAGATACTTCTCATCAACATACCATGGAAATGAACTGCATTTTCGGTATGGTTTTTCAGGTGCCTCTGGATCACGCTCTCATTTTTGGTTTTAAATCTGGGGCAGAGAGGACACCCAAACTCGGATGGTGAAAGAGTTGTGTGCCCCAGACTGGCTTCGTCACTCAAAATAGAGGGGTGCATCTGAAACAAGGAGAAGTCAATCAACATTGATAGCTGGAAAACATACTGAACATCAACCATATTTTACCGATCTAAAGGACTCATGGTGGAGGAGGCACTACAGCTATTTATGTATCCACATGTGTATGTGTATTAGTGCTCTGCATTACTAAAACATAATACAAGTGTATTTTTTGCAGACACCCGGGGCTATTTATACGTCATTTATCTGACCCAGTTAACCCTCGGGGATCGCTCATGTCATATACCACATAAGACGACTCTCTATTTTTAGAATATCTCCGGGGAAAAAAAGATGTATAGAACTTGATTGAGCAGTGCAGGGTTGAGGTTATACAAGCATTAATACACAAGGAGACAAGGCGAACCAAAAATTGGGAAACAAGTGGCTGGTGTGCAATGAGTGTGTGCACAGATGTTTTACACCACAACACACCAAAAAGCAGAGGAACACATATTAATCCCACTGCAAACACATCTAAATTAACCAGCACATCAAGAGAGGGCATTAATAGTCTCTGACCAACATTAACGCTGTTTACACACAGACATTGATGAAAGGGAGCACAACAGACCTTGAGCAGCTAACGTTAAGTTAATACCAATCATGCCCTCGTTTTTACACAACAAATGTAGCTCAACCCACCATCCGGTGGTAGTAATTTGTGCATGCCGAGATTCCTCACACAGACGTCCCCCTTATGATTCGATACATTACGTAGAATTGCATCTTAGAGAACATAACACACGTGTTAAAATATAATGATGACGGCGCGTATAAACGCAGCGGCTTGATACTCTATGTTAGTACTAGCTACTAGCTAGTACTGCTAGTGCTAAGTGCCAAACAGAATTTCGTTGCACAATGTACAATGACAATAAAGTTGTCTAATTCTAATAATTAAAACTCATTCCCTTACAGCTCTTTCTCTTAGTTGTGCGTGTATTGTTTGCATTCTTCTCTTCGTCTTCTCCGTTGTCTTCTTCTTCAGTGAATAATACACACACAGACCAACTTCCGGACATGGACTTCCAGTATGGATATGGCAGCACCCATGTCCACCATCATGTCTGCAGCTGGGTCCCTCTCAGTATTTGCCCGATGTATTGCTCTGGTGGAAATTTTCTTGTCTAAGTCTGTGTATCAAGAATTGAGATTGCTGATTCATAATTTCATTTAGTTGAAATTCATATTGTCTTAATTATTTCGGGGTTTCCTCTGATGGGCTGCTTGCATTGATGTTTTCAAGTCTTGTGATTTTTTTTGTTCCAGTTTGACTTCTTGTTCCTTTTCTTTCTTTTTCTTATAAACAGAGAATGAGATTATGTTTCCTCTTAATACTGCCTTTGCTGTTTCCCACAGAAGGGTTGGAGATGACTTTGGGGAATCATTCATGTCTAGGAAGGATGCTCACTCTCTTTTAATACAACTGTCGCATTCGGGGTCTGTGAGGAGAGCTGTGTTAAAGCGCCATCTGGTGATCAGTTTATGTGGACTGATTCTATTCCAAGTAAATGTAACAGGGGTATGATCACTTATGATGGGGGTGAATCTTTGACTCTGAGATATTAGATATGATTGAGTTGCTGGTGAGGAAAAAATCAATGCAAGAATACGAATGGTGGACTGGTGAGTAGAATGAGTATTCTCTAGCAGTTGGATGTTGCAGTCTCCAACTATCACCAAGACCAAAATCACTCATTAACTGTTTCTGTGGATTGCCAAGTACGTTTATTTTTTGCAGTGTTAGTGCTGATGGGTCGATAACTGTGTTGAAGTCGCCTCCTATTATAATTGGACAATCGGAGATGTTTGAAATGGAGGGGGGAAAAAATACGGAAGAAGGATGGCTGATCTGTGTTTGGACCATACACATTGCTGATTGTTAGTGGGTTATTGTTGTTTGATATGATAATGATGATAAAACATCTGTAATGGTGGTGTTATGGACAAATTAGGTATTTTTATTTTATACACCTCTTTGTTTTGTGTTGTAGGTAGCTGAAAACAAGTGGTTGAATTGTGATGATTTTAATTTATTATGGTCTGAATCTGAAAGATGTTTTTTTTTGTAAGAGGCATATATCTGATTGTAGTTTAGTTAAATGATTTAAAACTTTTACCCTTTTTGTTTGAGAACCAATTCCACGGATATTCCATGTTACGAATCTAAGTGATGATGACATGTTATGTAACTATAAAATCCTATGTATTAGTGGTGGTGCGTGTGTGTGTGTGTGTGTGTGTGTGTGTGTGTGTGTGTGGCTGAAAATACAGTTTGATATAAGGCACATAGCACAACAAGACTGACCACCCAACATGTAAACAGGAAGACACAAACAAAAGAATGCTGCCACATAGACACAAAACGCTCATGTCAATGTGGCTGTGGGAGACAGTAGGTCATAGACCGCCGTACTGGGGGGGCCAGGGGGGCCATGGCCTGGGTAACTTTTGTACTCTGACATAGAGGACTGCATTGGGATTGGGTCCTGTGGGTCCCCATTAAACAGTAGAAGAAGAAGAAAAAGAAGAAGAAAAAGATGTAGCCTAGCGACAGGATGTCAACACAGGAACTTGGTGCACATGCATGAGCGTTTCCACTCCATATTTATTCATAAATGGACGAATATGCCCTGAATCAGCTTTCATACCAATTTGCCGCTTGCGCCACCTGTCTGTCTGTCTGTCTGTCTGTCAGCTCCATCTGTCATGAGACAAACATGAAAGAAGACGTGCAGTTTATTGTGTTTCACCGGCGACGAGCTGTCATTACACGTGACTATTACGCATGTCTGCGCGCTCTTTATAACTCACTGTGTGAACCTATATGTTGCATAATAAAGATTTGCCCCCTTCTAATTTTTAACCGCCCCCTCAGTAACTTCATCCTGGCGCTGGGCTTGCCATAACCTCAATCACTGCGTGATTATATAAAGGTAGAAAAATAAATAAATACAGAGGAGGAGAACAGAAAATGAAACAGCCTTTATTTCATTAAAAACTAAATCAAAACAACGAAATAGGAGCGCTATTCTTGACCAGTGCGTCAAAAGACATGCAGACCAGGGAAACGAAACAAACAACCCCATGAATCTCCTTGTCCTTATAGCCTATAAAATGACGTGTTTTCTCCTGCGGGATGGGAGAAGACACAAAATCAATGCATTTCTATTATTGTGTGGGCATAAATTCTCAGAGTTTTGCGGGAGCGGGCGGGAGTGGCACACACATTGTGGTTGCAGGCGGTAATGGTCAGAAATTCAGCATTCTGGTTATTTTTCAGTAACTGCGCAGCTGCACTTGTTTTGTTGTTGTTGTGTGTGTGTGTGTGTGTATGGGTGTGTGTGTCTGTGTGTGCGGCTCTGCTCATCAGTAAATAGGCTTGGCCTGTTGTGTGTGAATGTTAGAGTGGGATCAGAGGGGTTAATCTGAGCAAGCATGTGTTCGTGTTCATGCGTGTACTGTAGATGTGACTGTGTGGCATCGGAATAAAAAAAGTGCTCCGCAATGTTATTTAATACATCAATGATATTGTCTGTTTCAATGCATATGCCCCCCCACCACCTTTGCGTGACTTGAAATTATGGCCCCCCCTTGCTCAGATGCGTTCCGCGGTCCATGCAGTAGGTTATGAGGGGTCTAGAAGAGCCAGGGGGTCATGTCCTTATCATGGAATTACTGTCCATCTATGTACAGTTTGTCCACTGAGATAACTGCTCTTTTGCCTTCTTTCATCAGTTGTTTCCGGATTGGTTGTAGTTGGTTGTGTCGTTGTAAGATGTCCCGGGGGAACTGGTCATTCAGTCCATAGTTTTTTCCCTTTAGGTGTCTGCCTTGTTGTTGAACTAGTTCTTTTTCGTTTATAGTGCTCGAACTTTGCAACCATCGGTCATGGTCTGTTGTTGATGTTCTTTAAGCCCATACGCTGCACACAGTGAAAAGTGTTGACTGTTTCTGTGGGTAGTTTAAACTATGTGATCATGACTTCCTTAACAGATTTTTGGGGTCGTTTGGGGTTTGTTCTGAGATGCCAGCGAAAACCAAGTTGTCCCTCATGCTGTGTGTTTGCAAGTCCAGAATGTTCTCTTTCATGGTTTTGTTTTTGGCTGTGATGAAGGTGAGCTGAGTGGTGTTTTAACAGACTGTTTTAATGAGTTATTTCTTTGATGAGTGTTTCGATCTGTTTTTTTTTTTTTGTTTGTTTGTTTTTTTAAGATATGTTTTTGGGTATCTTTGCCTCCAATGGACAGGACAGCCAAGCGTGAAAGGGGGAGAGAGAGAGAGGGGGATGACATGCAGCAAAGGGCCACAGGCTGGACCTGAACCCGGGCCGCCACAGCAACAGCCCCGCACACGGGGCTCCGGCCCCACCACTAAGCCACCGACGCCCCTTCGATCTGTTCTTGACTAAATTCCAGGCTGTGGTGAAGTGCCTGGAATTCCCTGTGTAAAACCTCAATCAGCACAATTCTGCTGTCAAGTCCTCTAAGTTTATTTTCAATGGAGATTAGAATGTCGCTCACCTCTGTGCTGCACGGTGGTTTGGGGGATGAGGATGGTGAGGTGTCCGGGCTGGGGACTGACTCTGGACGGAGACGTTTGGCATTTGGATTGGAGTTGGATTTCCCCTTTTTAGCGTAGTCTGAATCAGTTGTAATAATCGTCAGTGTTTTCTTCTAGGTGCTTCAGGTTGGTTGATGGTATAGTCCAGTAGGAAAAAAAAAAAGTTTTATGTCCAGTGAGATGTGGTTTTTGGGTCTGGAGTCTACCAGCTGGGGGCCGCCATGTTGGATGCACTGTCCCATCAGAGTTGCATTCACCAAGCAAGCACTGCCATCACTCCCTCTGGGGAGCCTCCTTCGGTCTTCACACTAGCAGTTTTTAAGTGTATGCTGCCCTGATGCTATTCTAACTGATTCTTACTCAAAAATATGCAACTCAGCGGTAAAATACTCACTTACCATGTACTTCATACTTAAGAGGAAAACATCCTCCTACTACATGTACCTGACAGAGACATGTTACTGGTTACATTGCAGATTTAGATTTTACCTTCATTTAAGAATTAAAATATGATATGATTACTCATTAAATTATCCAGCATTCCATATGAATTGAAAGCTCCACCTAAAACAGATGTTATGCCTGGTACACACAACACGACATTTCTGTCCGTTCCAACAGTCACTATGTCACATTACGCAATTGTGGAGTCATAAAATCGTGCTGTGACTTGGCCAACAGGCATGACGCACTACACTATGGTCCACATCAATCATCCCCGGTTGTCTTTCACGATGTGTGTAATGTCATCGGGTTATTCTTGTCCTATCTTTATTACTTTTACTATTGTTTCAGTCACTGTGTCTGTTCACGTGCCAGCCGAAATGTTATTGTAGTAATGTAAAAAGTGCCAGCAGATGGCAGGAGCTACATTTGAAGGACCATATGCAAACATAGACACTGAATCCTCCACAATAAGTTCCAGCAAATGTTTAACAATAAAAGCCTATTTAAAAAATGAAGGGATTCTCTCAACCAAAGTTATAAGGGACATTTAATTTGAAACAGATACAGGAAGCGTTGAGTTTAAAATGACTGTGCAATGCATTGACTTTATCAAGGCAAACAGGAGCGGATAAAAAGTAAAAATAGAAAAATACAGAGGGAATAATAAATAATGTCCCGTTTATAATGTAGTCTGTTTCAAATGAAGCTGGTAACCTCTGTAGTTGTGGTGGGAGCGTATCTATGTTTTCCGGGTTCTATGTTTCTTGGGTTCTATGTTCCCCACTTAACCCTGCAAAAAAGGTTCTGTGTTTCCCACTTACACAAAAAAGGTTCTATGGTTCCCGGGTTCTATGTTCCCCACTCAACCAAGCGGGAAACATAGAACCCTTTTTGGTTGAGCGGGGAACATAGAACCCAGGAAACACAGAACCTTTTTGGGTGGTAAGCGGGGAATATAGAACCCGGGAAACATAGAACCCGGGAAACATAGGGATGACCCTGTTGTAGTAAGTAAAAGCCCTGCCACTATTTTTTAATTTCCTTACTTTATGTCTGTCTCCATTATGAAGAAATAACATTGTTTGCTAGCTTGATGTGAACGACAAAGACACACGATAATCCATCATTTCATTTCATGTAGTGTGTCATAGTTACCGTCGCAGTGTCTGAGACGCCTCATGATGTTTCGACAAAAAATGTTTGATTTTCTTGTTCCCGTCACAGCCATCATTATGACCAATAGAAACACAGAGATATCTGGGGCCTCCCTAGTGTAGTGGTTAGAGCACTTGTCCTCCACGCGGAAGGCCCAGGATTTGCATCCTGCTGGGGTCAACGTCAGCAAAATGCGGTCGCAAGAGGTTCAAAGGGGAATCAAATGGGATCAGATTCCTTAAGGAGGCTTCAGGATAAGAGTCCTTAACGGGGGCGTCTCAAGCCCCTTGTGAACGGGAAGGTCCAGACATAAAAAGCAGAGGAACACAGAGAGTCTCTAACGACTTAACCACAGAGTAAAAAAGGAAAATGCTGGCATGAAACAACAGAAGCACTTTCGCAATCCAGTGAGTACTGCCATTAGTATCAAGCTAGTAAACAATGTTATTTCTTCATAATGGAGACGTCATAAAGTAAGAAAATTAAAAAAATACTTACCACAACTGCAGAGGCTATCAGCTTCATTTGAAACAGACTACATTTTAAATGGGCTGTTATTTATTATTCCCTCTGTATTTTTATATTTTTATTTTTAATCCGCTCCCGTTTTCCTTGAAGAAGTTAATGCATCATGCTGTCATTTCAAACTCAACACTTCCTGTATCTGTGTAAAATTAAAGCCCCTTATTACTTCGGTTGAGAGAATCTCTTCATTTTCTAAAAAGGCTTTTATTGTGAAACATTTGCAGGAACTTGTGGGGGATTTAGTTATTTGTATGTTTGCGTACGTGTCAGGTACTGAACCACAGGCTTAGACTCAAAATGTAAAAAAAAAAAAAACAGTCCTTTAATCAGAAAAGCGGTCGGTACACAGGTTATCACAAGCAAGGCAACAGTGTCCAAATCGGCAGGCTAAAGGCTAGGTTAGCATACAAAAAAGCAGGTCTGGGAACTATACGGCTAATTAGTCACACAAGGGAACAAAAGGCTTGAACATTGTCACAAGGAACGAGACGAACTTGCACAGAAGGAAGGGAACACTGAGACTAAGGCTGCGGTCGAATAGTCTTTTTTGCTTAGGAAGGTTCCTAACTGAGTGAAATGACCCAGAAGTATGTAAGTGGCAGCCATGATAAGAGCTGGTCGCTGAGCTACAGTGGAAGGATCATAACAAAAAGAGAGAATAGGGCACTGTACAAAAGACTGTGACGTTAAAAGATATCCGCTTGAGGTTATTAAATACTTGCAGCGAGACCCTGCAGCAGAAACAATAAGCGCTTTCCCCATAGAGAGAGCTGCTGTGCGCATTTACGCATGAGGCACAGCAGCCTCACTTTTATTATTATTTTTCACTTTTATTATTAATATTATTATTTATCTATCTATCTATGCAGTAGGGGCACGTAATATTGATATAGCAATAAAGGCCAAACACAAGTTGGTTACTGGTTGTGGTCTAATTTCTAATCCAATTGTCCATTTGAAGAAGAAAATGGAAAAAGCACGTGGATTTCCATTATTTTTTTATTCACACGGAAAAACAAAATAATGTATTTAGTATTTGTTTATCCTGTTATAAAACACACAAGTTGAACACAGCTGTGGACGGAGGGGACACGCACCCGTAACATATGCTCAGTTTGTATGTATGTATGCATCATTTTGTTTCAGTTTGTGGCTGGTAGCCTATATTCCTTTTTTTAATCCAATTCCGACCTTAGAAATTAAATAATATCTTTCACCGTGTTGTCCACGTTTATATATCCTGCATGAAACAACACGATGAGAACGTACGGGCGCATTATCTAAGATGCACTTTTTGTAGTCCATCTTCAGAACATTGTAGTTTCACCACAGCAGACCCACGTCAATAACATCCGCCATCGCATCATTATGTAGCCCAGTGTAAGTGCAGTCGGATTCTCTCAGCACCGCAGTTGTCTTTTCCTAAGTCCTTATGAATTCTCCTTCACATCTTCCCTTGACCTTGTGACATTTTCCATTGAGGTCAAGGAAAAGAGGTTAGGAAAATACGACAGGAGGGACTTTTCGACCGCAGCTTAAATATTCTGGGGAAGAAGAGACAGTGAGACACAGCTGCAGCACATTGGGGCAGGGCAGATAATCATTCAAGAGGGAGACACACGAAGGCAGGAAGTGAAGGACCTGAAATGAGACAGGAGGTACGTATCAAAATAAAACAGGAAGTAGAAGACAAAGAACACTGGGAAAAAGGTAACTCAACTATCCGGCCAGGGCGTGACAGTATGTACTTCAAATGTAGCACTTGCCATCTGCTGGCACTTTTTTACATTACTACAACATTTCAGCTGGCCCCTGAACAGACACAGTGACTGAAATAGTAATAATAATAAAAATAGGACAAAAATAACCCAATGACATCACACACATCATGAAAGATGACCGGGGATGATTGGTGTGGACCATCATGTGTATCATGTCTGTCGGCCAAGTCACAGCACGATTTTATGACTCCACGATCGTGTAATGTGACATAATGACTGTCAGAATGGTGAGAAATGTCGTGTAGTGTGTACCAGGCATAAGTACATTTAAGTACATTGTACCTTCATCACCTCCTTTCTCCGAAATTATGCAAATCTACATTTTTTTCAAACTAAGTAATGTAGTATAACCAACAGGAAACCACTGATGTGTGAACTGATTTTGAGGGCACCACACTACTATAAGAGTGAAGTTATTAAATTTTTGTGTTTTCTTTTTAAGGTGTTGTACTTTGTAAAGTCCCTGTGCACTCGTCTCACAGCAGGCTGTGCTCACAGACAAAACATTATTTGTCCAGCTCAGAGCAAGGATTGTTTTGATGATGTAGCTTGTTGTCTTGGTTAGAAAGAAGCTTTGTTTGTGTTTTAACAACGTTTCGCTTGAGATTTTGATCCAGGAAGTTCAAGTCCATGTTTATCTTTCTAACTTTACTGAACTGCTTTAGGCAGACAGCTACTGTCCCCTCTTCCTGGTACTGCACATCAGTACTTAATCTGTTCGTGGTACAGAGTACCAGACTGTACCAGCCTCCTCTCACCCCTGGTTATAAGTTGATATGGCAAAGAAACACACCAAAGTTCGCCGCTATTTGGAGGTCAGAAACACAGTGAAATACACATAGAAACATGCTCTGTTCACAGTCTGCTATCTGCAGAGGTCTGTAGCCCCGGATCCTGCTGCACAGAGCTGCTGCACACTCTGGAGCCTTTTAGAACAGGTATATACTGTATGTACTAAGATTTTGTGACACTTGGTTGAAAACAGGTGGACTTTACTTAACTAATTATGTGACTTCTGCAGGTTATTAGTAGCTTACTTCGGGGCTTCATCGCAAAGGAGATAAATGCATACACCACTTTTCAGATTTTTATTTTTTTAGGAAGTTTTGGGTTTTCCTATTTCACCATTTTGTGTAGGCCCATTTCCTAAAATCCAAATTAAATACATTTAAATTACAGGTTGTAATGCAGCAAAATAGGATAGCATAGAGGCAGGCGTGGTCAAATGGAGGGCAGAGGGAAATTGTTGTCCCGACAACGCCACCTGGGGAATTGCACCCCAGAAAATACACTCTGAGCAGTACCCTTATTAACAGAAGGTCACACAGATTCGTTACACTAAAAATATAGGACGTGAGAGGGACTTCCAAAAATAGTAACAAATGTTTATTGATAAAAAATTCACTAAGTTTTAAAAGAACACAAGGATGTCACAAGATATACGGCCCAGGTGTCAAAATAAAGACCATGCTGGTTATTGCGGTAGAAAATAGCAAAATGACAGGAACAGGGCTAGTACTTAGCTCGGCGGACAGACTAAAGCAAAAATAAGAGACAACTCAAACCAAAGAAAAATGACTACAAACCAAACCACCACATGCCACACCAAATTAAACGGAGTGAGGGGGACACCACCACCGGGGAAGTCTGCCACACACTGCACAAGCTCCTGTCCTGGAAAAGAAATAAAAACAAAATTAATACTGCTGGTGGTGGGACACTCAGGTAAATAGGTTGTACAATTACCCCACACACACACACACACACACACACTCACACCTGTAGATGTGAATGGTTGTCTGTGTCTACGTGTCAGCCCTGCGATAGTCTGGCGACCTGTCCAGGGTGTACCCCGCCTCTCGTCCAATGTCAGCTGGGATAGGCTCCATTGTGCAATGCTTGTTTTGTTTTTTGATTTCCAGTTCCAGTATAATTCTCTCTTTGACATGTTATAGCTTTAAATCCTCAGGAATTAAGTAAAAACTAGTGTTGTGCCACAACGAATTTCAGTGTGTGTGGTGTAGATATGCATCATAAAGAAGTAGTCAAGAAGTAGTAATCATTTCACACAAATGTATTTTCAATTGGTAATTCTACCATATTAAATGCCCTATTATAAATCTATCACTTCTATCACTTATGCAGGTCTTCTTCACATAGTGACTAACAGTAGTCTCCTCTCTGCTCTAGCTGGCCCCAGAAAACACCATGGTGTCCTTTAACAGAGCCCTGCAGCATGGGGCTAGTTCCCTGGAGGCTGACGTCACTATCAGGTTATTAGCCACACATTAATAACATTTTGATACTGGGTTATAGGGATGGGAATTGAGAATCAGTTCCAGTTGACCACTGGTTCAAATTGTCCAAATGACCAGAATCATATGCTTCAAGCTTGACAGTTCCTTTTATCAATGCCAGCATGTTTTTCTAACACTTGCACATTGCAAACAATGATGTGAAACTCGTGTGTCTACACTGCTGGAAACTTGCAACATGATGTAGTTATGATGGAGATGAAGAAATGGTCTGAAGTGTGACTTCATTCACAACGAAAGATGACAGCAGAGCTGCTTGTAATGTCTGTAAAATTATATTTTTGAGTAAGGGTGGAAACACCAGCAATAATCTGAAATATCATTTTAAGCAACAGTGGCTTAAATTCCGGTAATGCCATGTATTTGACAATCTATGACAAGTGCCACTGCTTCCCAACCGAGCAACACGTTTATTACTGAAAGTAAATATCCTTCGTAATAATAACACATGTTCTCATCTTAGGTCATTAAATACCAAAGCTGTGACACACCCCTCAGTGTGTGGTACTGATGGCAACAACAGCCTTTGACATCTTATTAAGCCGCACCCTTCAGTGTCTGTATGTGTGGCACTGCTGTCTCCTGGGTGAAACATGTAGTTAACATTGTCAAACGGTAGCGGCTAGTTTTAGGCAACAAAACTACTTAGTTAGGTTTAGAAAAAATATCATGTTTTGGGTTAAAGTAAAGTGCATAAATACATCACATTACTGATGCAAGTACATAATCGACATACAGAAGTTATTGAGTTATGTTGCGTTAAATAAACGGTGACTTCTGTGTTTTTTAGGGGACACAAACTGCTGTCATCTGGGTGAGAGTTAAGTTTTGTTTGACCCATCTACCCATAAAACAGTTGCACTGATGCTGAAAATCTGTGTAGGCCCACATTTTTCCACACAGAAAATTGATCAGGAATCAGTAAGAGAATCGATAAAGAATTTGACCGATTAGCAGAATCGATAATGGCATTGGTATTAATAAAATCTTATCAACTCCCATCCCTACTGGGTTGTACATATTAAATGAAGTGATGGTATGCTCTGAAATTCAAAATGTACATCCCACAGCTGATAAACATGTGGGTTGTTTGGTAGAAACATTTACAGTGCACATAAGAAGACAGATGCAGCTAAACCTCGCAATGTGAGGTGATCATCAGCTCATTTCACCTCCGCTGTTTTGATGTTAGATTATTATGATATTTCATTTTACAAAATATACTAAACCACAAAGTTCCAAAGTACAACATTTTCTTGATTTTGTTTCTTGCAGTGTGGATGCTGTTCCCTTCCTCATGCGAGACCGCACATTGAGAAGAACCACAGATGTTAGTAAGGTCTTTCCGGCCAGACAGTATGATGATGCCTCTTCCTTCAACTGGACAGAGATTCGATCTCTAAACGCAGGCCAGTGGTTTTTGGAGGTACTGAAATCCACTTAACTCATCCTGATATGTTCATGCAGATCCCTGCACAGCTATTTAATGCATGTCCCCCTTCTATGACCCCACATTCTTTACCATATTCTGTTTCTATAAATAAAGTCTTTCAGATTATTCTGTTACTACAAATAAAGTCTTTCAGAAACAACTCATGATTCCCGAGCGCGGCACCGCTGCTGCTCACCGCTCCCTCAGGGGATGGGTCAAATGCGGAGAACAAATTTCACACACTCAGGTGTGTGAAAATCAGTGGGACTTTAATAAAATGTTTCAGTTCTGAGGGAGTCCCTGAGAAATTATGCAATATGTGGAGAATGTCACTGTAAAATTTTGTAAAACCTACAGTTTTACCAGTACATATTAGTACATACAACATATTAGAAGAGGTATAAAATGTATTTAGCTTTTCCACTGGCAACATCTTGAGGTGTCATATTGAGGTATCATTTAACTGTACTGGAACAGGGCTGATTTTGAAGATCGAGATCCCTGTGACTAATTCCTTACACTTAAACGTCTTTGTAATGGAGCACACACTTAGATTTTTTTTAGATATAGTGTAGGCTGACCAAACGTCCTCTTTTGCCTGGACATGTCCACTTTTCACGTCCCGTCCGGGGCGTCAGGGGCGTCTGGGGGTTTTTATAAACTGATGATAATGTCCGGTTTTCCGTGTGTTTGTGTGTGTGTGTGTTAGAGTGCGGCACGGGCCACATATTTCTGTCCGAACCCGAACCGAGCCCGACATTATTTAATGACCAAGGCACTGAGTTTGTGTCACACAGTGGTAACAGGCTATTTAACAGGCCGGGCATGCGCCGTGTGCTCAGCTGCGGAGAGGGAGACCTCCGTGTTTGAGATGGGAGCGGGCGGCGGGAGGTCCGAGGCTTCTAGCGAGAGGAGAGGGAGAAATATAACAAAATAAGATAAAATAGGAAAAACCTGTCTCCCTCTTTTATTTTATTTTCAGCGTTTAATCAAGGCGGTGGCGGGCGGCTGGAGGTCCGAGACTTCCAGAGAGGGGAGAGGTAGAAACAAACAGCCAATGTGTCTGTGTGTGTTATTTTCAGGTGTTGTCACGTAAATAACAGTGCCCAAACAATAAACAGGACAGACAATAGGATTTTATTTATTTTTACACTACATTTTCACTGAAAGCTGAACGAATCCGACCCGAGCCCAAATACAATTTATGATCAAACCCGGCTGACCCGTCGGGTACCATTGGGCTCAGATCGCCACACTCTAGTGTGTGTATGTGTCCCTATTGGGACCTATCTGAATTTCTGTTTGAGAGATATTATTTTGTAATATAACTGAATTTTCTATCCATACATATAAATTTTAAATATATTAAAATTATAAGGCATCTTTGAGTAAACTGCAAGTATCATTTAAGTAGGCTATGTCGTGGCTGGCCGAGTGTCCTCTTTTTTGGAAATCAAAATATGGTCACCCTAATATAGTGATGCAAAGGCAGAGAGATATAAACAATGTAAAACTCTACATCTAAATTAGCTGCAAACAGGCCTACTTAATTTAGAATATGCAAATACAGTGGTGGAAAAAAGTTTTCAGACACCCCATGCATTTGTGAAATATTGCATTAAGAATCACTCTTAGGTCTTCAAGTGCAATTTCTTTTAGTACAGTCACAGCCAAAATACTAAATAAATCCTAAAAAAGCCATTAAAAACTTAAAATTGATTGGTTCCATAAAAATACATAAGAAATTTTGAGTATTGGGTCATTTTGGTACCAGTGATGAAGGTCGTTCTTTTTATTAAAAGACACAATTTTTGTTGCCAAGCTTCGTGTCTACATAAAGCCAGCACATTTGAAAGTTCTTCAGACACAAAAATGGCTAAAACAAGGAACCTAACGCAGGAAACACGCCTGAAGATAAAGATTCTCAGCCAGGAAGGGTACAGCTGCAGCCAGATAGCCAGGAAGTGCAGATGCAGTCCTTCAGCAGTTGGATACACTCTGCAGAAATACAGACGAACCAACAGCTTGGAAGACAAACCAAGATCTGGGCGTCCAAGGGTTTCTTCAGCAAGAAATGACCGCATCCTGATCCGCATGTGCAGGCAAAACCGCCGAATGACATCACAGGAGCTTCAGCAGCAGTGGTCAAACCAAACTGGTGTCCAGTGTTCCACCCACACTGTACGTGGCCAACTTTTAGATCATGGCTTAAGGTCATACAAGGCTATCAAGAAGCCCCTGATCAATGAGAGACAGAGGTTAGCCTGGCGTCGTTGGGCCCAGGCACACAAGAACTGGACAGCCAGGAATTGGAAGAAAATTTTGTGGTCAGATGAGTCCAGTTTCCAGCTTTATCTTCCTCCTGCTAATGTGAGGGTACGCAGAAGGCCAGGCGAAGCATTATCTCCAGCATGTACAGTACCTACTGTCAAGCATGGTGGAGGCAGTATCATGGTTTGGGGATGCATGAGTGCTGCTGGTGTTGGTCATCTCACTGTCTGTGATGGCACATTGAACTCTACCAAGTATTGTACCATTCTCGAAACCCACATGCTCCCTTCTACGCGTGCACTGTTCCGTCGAGGTAAAAACTGGATGTTTCAACAAGATAATGCCCCTTGCCACACATCCAAGGCCAGTAGAACTTGGCTGCAGGAGCACAGTATCCAGGTCTTAGAGTGGCCAGCTCAATCCCCGGACATGAGCCCCATTGAAAATCTGTGGTGGATTATCAAAAGGTCTATTTCAAAGCATAAACCAAAGAATTTAGAAGAATTAAAAGCAGTAATTCAAGAAGAATGGGACAAGATTACCCCTCAACAGTGTGAAAGGCTCGTGGGGAACATGCCAGCCAGGATTAGAGCTCTACTACGTGCCAGTGGCAGGACTACTAAATATTAATTTGATGATGTGATGGTTTATTTATTTTTTGTTCAGTTTTGAACACATTCTCTGTTATTTGTTGACTTTGATACCGACAATGTTGAGAACTGACATATTGAAACTGTCAAGAATTTAGTTTTGTTAGTTTTTCTTGTAAACAATAAACAAAAAAATATAATTTGTATTTGTTTGTATCTGTCTAATGCAGCCACACCTTTTGAAACACAAAAAAGATTTTTCCACAAATATTTCATGATAATATTTGAGATTGTGTAAAATTTTAAGGGTGTCCAAAAACTTTTTTCCACCACTGTATCTCTTCGTGTTGTATTACAGTTTTTTGCAATCACTAGCATCTTTTTGTCCAATCTTCGGACAAATTTTCAAAACTCTAAACACAAATAGCACAACACCTGTCTGTTGTGGACAACACTATTAACACAATTCATGTTGTTTCACACAATATGCATTCAGTATAAAGCCTCTATTTCTGCATTAGCAGAAGCTCAAAATTGATACTGAAGTAGCTGATAACCTTTTTTAATATACAGATGATTGAAACATTGAGAAACGACTTATTTGAGATTTAAAATAGATCAACCACAACTGATTCCAGAGTCAATCTGAGACAGACCCAGATGTCTCAGCCAGGTGGGTTCAGTTATATCAACATATCAACAGTAAAAAGGGGACTTTTTGGACTGATTTTGTTCCATGTTGATGCAGAACAACACAGAGGAGCAGAGAGAGAAAGAAGTAATTCTGGACAAGAGAGGGGAATAGCACTTGCTTGTAGAATCTGTAGAATTAAAAGCCTGTTGAATATGCTCCAAAGCCTACAGAAATGCCCGTAGAAACACAAACAAAAGGACAAAAGGGGGAATCTGCCGTTAGCCATAGTAATAGCCTCTCTACCTGTAACCACCAATGAGCTGTCCAATCTGAGTAGCACATGCAAAAGATAGAGGCCACCACTTCGACATACAGACCACACACAGAACTGCATGATCACAGTTTATGGACTTTTGCATTATAGAAAAAAAGAGTAATCTGCTGACTTCACAGCAAATGTTATGAGTAACGAGAGCCCTCATAGAAATGTAGTGGAGTCAAAAGTACCATATTTGTCTTGTAAATGTTGTGGAGTCAAAGAAATAAGTTTCCAAAAAACAATGCTCAAGTAAAGTGCAGATACTCAAAAACTGTACTTGAGTACAGTATTTAAGTAAATGTGCTTCGTTACTGTCCACTGCTGGACGAGAGAGAGGAAGAGGACAGAGGAGTATCTGAACCAGGACTGTCTGAAACTGTGCAATTTTGTGTTTTTTCTCTTGTGTGCCTTTTTACTTCTTCTTCTTCTTCTGGCGTAGACCGTTAGCTCCATTGATGCAAGCCAGTCCAGCGTGTCATCATCCAGGTTGATAAGACCATGATCGCCATTCGGTGGCCGGTATATGGGGCAGCTGCTTATTATATGTTCTACAGTTTGTAATTGATCCCTGCATTTGCAGTGGGCACTGTCCGCAAGGCCCCATTTCTGCATTGCTGCACCAAAGCATCCTACACCTGTCCTCAAGCGGTTGAGAGTTGTCCATTGCTGTCAGGCAGATGCTGGCTTTTTACTGTGTTTGTGTATTTTAATTTTACACATTTGGAACCAAAGGCCAGATATGTTCTATTTTTGGTTGATCACTGGCAGCAGTTCCATGTTGCTAATTGAGCTTCACTACACACTAATTCTGTCACTCACAATTTTATTTTAATTGTACATTCTGTAAAGTAAAAATGACTTATTCACATAGTAGTACATAGATAGTAGTACAAAGTAGATAGTACATTGACAAAATGCACAAATTCAACACTAAAAAAAATATAGAGTGGTTTACATCAAAAGGAAACCGTATTTTAAAAAACAATGGACTTCATATTGTCTATTGTATGCAAGCAGAGATGAAACATGAACAGTAATACAGTTTTTGTAATGTCATTAACTGTTAGTATTTTGAACGTTGCTGTGTAAGGTCTGACTTCCTCTTGGATAGAAACATGTACTTTAGGGGAATGATTAATTGAGTCAGGCTTGCTGTGTGTTGATAGAGCTGGTGTACGTAGAGAATGTTTTTGGTATTTAATGAACAAAATGTGGTTTTAAGCAGAAAATGCATTTGGTTAATTGTGCGACTCAGGTGTGTTGCTATATTAAGAGAAAAGGTATCTTAAGTTGAGGGAAACAATTGTTAGCAACTGTAAAGAAAAAAAAAATCTGTAACTGTGCTGCAGAGGAAAATCATGTTACATTTCTCTCTCTCTCTCTCTCTCTCTCTCTCTCTCTCTCTCTCTCTCTCTTGCTCTCTCTCTCTGCTCCCTTTTGTTTGAAGAGTGACCCCTATTGGACAGTAGAGACCCTAACAGGAAGGGACCGGAGCAGGATAGGCAACCAGACGGTTTGCAGTCTGGTGGAAATGCTGCGTCTGGCAGCCAGGACCAACGCCTCTGCATTGCTAAATGTCCGCAAGCCTCCACCAGAGCACCCACGCCACCGCAGCTGGTTCATGGACACATTCTGGGCTGTGCAGAAAGCAGGAATTTCCCAGAAGAGGGTGAGGACTGTAGGTCCCTCCATAATAATCCTTTGATTACTTGAAGGTGCTGCTTGTAGTTCGGTACCCCCAGTAAATCATGAGCACATGAGCAGCTTAAAGAAAGTTCTGCACACTGTTGCTCACGTAAGAGCAATTTATTAGCACATCCAAAAATGACGTTTCAAGCTAATGCTTTTCTTAAATGTCATCTTTAAATACATACGCTCAGGTCACATGATTGTCATGTGATGATCCTGGTGAAATATATATATATATATATATATATATATATATATATACACACAAATGCATACATTATGTACAATGTATATAGTACATACACAAGCATGTTATAAATCAATGTATGTTAAGAAAAGCACATGTAAACAAGAAATATAATATTGTGTTACACACAAATATATGTGCTTAAAAAAAATTACAGAAAGACCTCATAACTCATAAGAAAAAACATCAGGCCAGAGGCCATCATACCTACTATATGGCTTGATCTAAAGAGAGGCACCTCTACATTAAATACAGGTTGTTGCTGTCACAGTGTTCTGGTGTGAGACTTGCCTTGGTGTTGTGAGAGCGTGAGACAGAGCCTGAAAGCATGCAACTCACACCAGGTGCCTGAGAGTTGGTAACTCTGTTGTAAATTCTACTGTACAAGTTGCATTTTTTTATAATAAAAGTGAAACATCTCTGGATTTGAAGCACGCACTGCATTTTGTCTGACCAAGGTCTTTTCTTGTTATATGTGTTTGTGTCAGGTGACGTGGACCCCCGACACAGATAGGGGGAGGGTGCGAGGGCTTCAGCAGTCTGCTAATGAGAAGCTGTCAGTGGAAGAGATAAGGCTCAGGGGAATAACAAGCCTGACTCTTCATTACAGCAAGGCCAGCCACAAAGACATACAGTAAGAGCAAGCATCTACTGCTTTGCAAAAACTACAGTTATGAAAATCACAAAGGAGATTAGGCTATAGTTGTGCTCTATGCGGAGCCTACACCATGGTCTATGCAAGTGGCCTAAGCTGTTGTGAGCATTTATACTTGTGCCAGGGGTAACTTTAGCTAGGGTTGCCACCTTCAGTGTGTAAAAATAAGGGACACCTTCATAGTGGCCCCATGCATGGGGAAAAGATATCAAGAGAGTGGTCTGGGGGTCCACCCCCAGGAGATTTTGAGTGTCAGACACTTCATTCATCACACACATGGGCAAAATTTTTGGTCTGTCAAAATGAACTATTTGGTTAATTTAGAAGAAGCAAGACCAATGAGGCTTTATGTAGGAATCCCGGAGTTAACCCTTTTAAGATCCTTTTTAAAAAAAACTTAGCCTACATTTTAGGACCTCATCACCACTTCAACTTCTAACTGGTTACAATGGTCATTTACTACAACTAACTTTACATTGACTGTAGGAAAGCACAACTAAACAGTCTAAACAGATACCTTCTTGGACCACTGTGGCCATGCAACATAATTCAGATAGACTGGGCGGAAATAATGGGACAAGGTGGACATGATATAAACAGTGAGAGATTTAAAGTTAGGCCTTGTTTGTGTGCTTGGCAATATTAGTGATTATGTTAGAATTTTGCAGTCTACACAGTGTTGTCTAAATATTACTTGTAGGTGCATTCTTAAGCTTAATTAAACGTAGTGTAATTATTTATTTGGGTTGCAATCCTAGCATTAGCTGTGGATCAGCCCGCTGCTTTTAAATGTCATCACTCATGTCAAGCTGTTCTCAGTTAAAGACACACCTTCAAGAGGGTAGCCCTGTTGTTATTGACAGGCAAATCCCTGCTGTGCTGGGCTGACACACCAGGCCAACAATTGTGTGGGGAAAAACAGTATATGTGCAACTCCTTACTGGTGGCCACACTATCATTTCACTGCTGCATATTTTCTTCTCACATTTATAGTCTTTATCCCTTTGTGTGTTTTGTTTGTCATACAAGATGCTGAATGCCTAAATTTCTCTAGTGATTAATAAAATCTAAAAATCTTTGGTTCTGCTGCATCTTTTTTGATTTTATGTGTGTCATAAATCGGACAATCCTAGAGGAGTGCGATGCTAAATCTCTTTTAAGGTCCCTCTCTATACAATTCATAACTGAATGAGCAAAAAAGTTACAATATTTTCTGTGCAGTGAGTAAAAGGAGATAAGGAGTGAAAGGGAGAGTTGACATGTATTTTTCCTTTCCCCAGAGAGTATCTGGCCAATAATGTGAGTGTGACTGTCTACCCAGTGAATGAACCCTGGCTCTACTCCATTTTGTGGTGTAGCGGGGTGCCTTCTGTGTCCTCTGATGCCCCCCAAGTCCTCCGAAAGGTGCCTTACCCCATCTGGCTCATGGTAAACAGCTCTCCCCTTTCTGTCTCTCATCTGACACCACACACACACAGACAAGGTCACACAGCAAGACGAGAGGACAGAGACTGACGAGGGTCCAGCAAGACCCGAGGGCAGGGACACAGAGAAATATGAGGGAGCTCAGCGGCAGACTTTAGCTCAGCGCGTCATTAGAAAACAACAGGACCCTGGGAAAGAGTGTGACACAGGTTGAGACAAGGGCACAGATCTGAGCTCAAAAGCAGCATTTGCCTAGTCAGGGCCTTGTGTTAGCTTCAGACATGCATGTTAATGATGACCTCCAGTGGTGCTGACCGGGAATTACTTTTCTTCTCTTGCAGAGCCAGAATGCTTACAACTTTATCTGGATCACTTCGGATCTTGTCTCACTTGCCATAGTCACAGGGATTTTCTGTTTTCAGAAGTAAGTACAGTTTGGACTATGATCATGCTGACAGACACAGACATATATTGACAAGGGCACAACCTTCATGCACTAGCCAATGAAAAAAACATAATAAACAGAAATTCATCACCACATTTATTTTCCCAGCTTGGATATCCTAAATGAGCATCATTAAAAAAATCAAAAATCAAAACATGTATTCACTTTGTGGTGCATCATTTGTGATATACGCCATAATTTGGGAGCCAAGTAAATTACTACATGTCTGTCTCACATTAACTGGTCTTTCTAGAAACACTTATATTTGGAATAATTCACTGAACAAACAGACAGCTGATTTCATTAAAATGATTTAATTAGTGGAAATAAGTTCCAGTGAAAAGTGTTGAAAAGTGTTGGGTAACTCCAAACCTGTTTTGTTTTATAGTATTTGGGTGAACTGGCCCTTTTAAGATCATACAGTCTTAGGGCCAGATCTACTGAGATCCCATTTTGCGTGTAATAATTTGCGTGCGCAATCTAGAATTTTGCGTGTGGGGCTGAACCGCGGTTTGCGGGTGATGTAGTGAGAGTGATTGCGTAAATGACAACAGGTGCAAACGTGTTGGAGACACCCTATTTAAATGAGGGTTTTGCGTGTTTCAAGGATTGCAGCATGGTGAGTTTGGAAAGAAAGCGCAAAGTGAAATTCGACCCTATGGAATTAGAGGTGTTGGTAGATGAGGCCAATAAACACTTAAATGAGCTACAGCAAAGAAACCTGACTGTCTCACAAAGGAAGGTTATATGGGAAGAAATCTGTGAAAAAATAAATGCTGTTGGTAAAACGATGCGAACAGTGGATGAAGTGAAAAAAAGATATCAAGGCATCAGAAGAAGAACAAAAGAAAAATTGGCGTATAATAAAACGTCTGCAAATTAAACAGGTGGGGGCACAGTAGATGAGATGCCTTTTGCCAACAGCCAGGGACCGGAGAGGGAGGAGAGGTGCGCACGGCGGGCAAGTTCCACCTGCGTAAACAGAAACACAAATAATACACTCAACTGTCACGTTTAAGTTTTCTTATATTGGCTATGGATATTAATTTTCTGTTAAATAGGCTACACGATAAAGAACTGTTAAGTTTTGTTTTTTTGCCACGATAAATATTAGAGCCATAGCCTAATATATTTTGTGACTGAAACAATGTGTCTTTAATATGATTTTGCGTTGCTCAACATAGACGTTAATGAGGCTGTGTATTTCATTTGATAATAATGTTTGGAATCCAGAAAGTGATTTCAATCATCTTTTTTTCAGTGAATGTTGATTTGCTTAACTTTGCAATGCTCTGCAGTTTATTGGGTCACACTAGCACTCGTATTCTAATCTACAGCATATGTTTACTCAAGGTGTATTTCTGCATTACATATCATTGAATGAAAATAGAAAACTAAATGCATATACCAAACAGCTCACAAGAAGTGACTTCAAATGAGATTGCTATGTGTCTGCACCCCCACGGGGTCTGCCCATTGGTCTGAGAGCCCATTGGTCTGACATTCCTTTGTTCCAACCATATTAAACCCATTGTTCCGAAGTCCTGTTGTTCCGAAATCATCATGATGCCCTATGGTTATGGTCTGGTTAGGTTTAGGCACAAAAACCACTTGGTTAGGGTTAGGAAAAGATCATGGTGTGGGTTAAAATGAAAAAGAAAGTGGCAAACACATAAGCCGTGAGCCTGCTTCGCCTCAAGCCTTTCCCAGCTGACCCAGAGCCAGCGCACCATCAAGGCAGAAATACGCCCGCTGGGAGCCATTCAGCACCGCGCAGAGAGCTCCCCACACAACCCGGACCCTAGAGTTAATAACAGGAGGTTATGGTGTTTCATTCTGTCCTCTCTATGACACTTGTATCTCGACCAGTAGCCTACTTTTGTTGTGTTGCTGATCCTCTATGGTACACAAATACAGTATAGCCTAGTATAATCACATATCGGAACAGCGTAGCCAGGTGGGAAATGTAGGACTATCGTACCAGAGACTCAAAATTATCGTATTTTGAAGGAAATTATCATACATCCATCATAACCAAAATAACAATCCTACTGATGCGCTATAGGCAATTATACAACAGTTAGTTCCGACTGAGTTTGACTGGACGAGAGGCATTCCGTGAGTGCTGATAACATCACTGGGACATGTAACAGCAAAATCACTCCGCTCACAGGTGTTATAAATATAAATACAACCGTTAATTAACCAACTGTCACACTCGCTACATTGACGCAAACTGACACTATAGCGTTACACCAAGAAGATGGATATTTTCCCCCAAATTACATTTGAATTAAATTACGAGTGGTTGTCAGGAGAGGACGAGGAAAAGGAAAGCCGGGACTCTTCTGTGCAGACCTCCAGGTGTGTTTGAATCCGGCCGTGCCAACATCCAGGTTTGCCAGCGTTTCATTAGCCGAAATGGACGAAGTTACACAGTTGCAGATCAATGTAAATACAAAGTAGCTTGTGAGTTCCTGGCGTGTGTGCTGCGTTGCCTGGCAACAGACTGGGGGAACTGTTTGTTTTCGCGGAGCTACATAACATACTTAAATCATTTATTTCATCACCTTTTGTTAACATTTCCTTACTTAGCATTGCTGTTTAAGCTGTTGTTGAACTGCTGTATAAAAGCAATATCACACTCAAGGTTGTGATGTTGTACTGTATATCGTCACGGCTGTGATTCGGTCATAGGCAATCACAGCCGTTGCGATATACAGTACAACATCACGACCTCAAGTGTGATATTGCTTAAATATAGTTTACTTTTTTCCCATTTTCCTTGCATCCTAAGCAAAGTGCGATTGGCTGGAAACATGTCACATGGGAACAGTTGCCTTCAGGGCTCACAAAAAAAAAACTCTGATTACAACCACACATTCATAAAATGGTCAAATTATCGTACATTTGGCCTTTTTTGGGATTACTGATCGTACATCGTACAGAGGGCCCAATTATCGTACAAATACAATAATTATCATACACCTGTCAACGCTGTATCGGAACAACGGGACGTCGGACTAATGAGAGGTCGGAACAATGAGAGGTCGGAACAATGCTACGGCACCCATCCCTGCAGCATTGGGCTGTTGCTCAATACGGGGGCAGGTCGGTGTTCTCCTCCAGCATGGCATTATGCTCCAGCCCGTGTTGCTTGGCGATGTTATGTAGCATGCAGCAGGTCCCTACAATCTGGGTCATTTTTTCTGGCCTGTACAGCAGTGCTCCTCCAGTGCGATCCAAACAACAGAACCTGCTCTTCAGGATTCCAAAGGTGCGCTCCACAATATTCCGTGTGCAGATATGGGCTTCGTTGTACCTTATCTTTCCGGCAGTGGTCGGGTTGAGAACAGGTGTCAGGAGTTAGGGGTGTAGGGGGTATGCACTATCACCTTAAAAAACATATGAATCAATATGAAACACCCTCTTGTTCATTCATTCATCTTCTAACCGCTTCATCCTCTTGAGGGTCGCGGGGGGGCTGGAGCCTATCCCAGCTGACATCAGGCAAGAGGCAGGGCACACCCTGGACAGGTCGCCAGACTATCGCAGGGCTGACACAAAGAGAGAAACAACCATTCACGCTCACATTCACACCTACGGACAATTTAGAGTTATCAGTAAACCTAGTCCCCAGTCTGCATGTCTTTGGACTGTGGGAGGAAGCCGGAGTGCCCGGAGAAAATCCACGCTGACACAGGGAGAACATGTAAACTCCGCACAGAAGGGCTCCCACGCCTGGGATCGAACCAGCAACCCTCTTGCTGTGAGGCAAGAGTGCTAACCACCACACCACCGTGCCGCCCCGAGACACCCTCTTGTTTTTAATGTAATTATTTTACAAAGGATTTTACAAATTGACTCACCTACAAGCCAGCCATCTCCAAACTCAGCATCTCGAAACTTGGAAAACAGAAAACTGTTACTCAGAATAAAAGAATCGTGTACTGACCCGGGATATTTTGCCACAACGTTGGTAATGATGCCTTTGGCATCACAAAAGCACTGCACATTCAGTGAATGCGTGTTTGCAATTTCTGTACACATGCTCAGTGTCTGCGGGGGTCACAAGCTGCACATGGGCGCAGTCAATCGCCCCTATAACTCTGGGGGTATCGTGGGTATCGTTAAGATTTTAACGAATCCATGTATCATTCATTCATTCATTTTTCAAAATAAAACCAAATATGAAAAAACAGAATAATGACTTGTTTTTTCAGTATTTGTTTCCAGAACCAAAATGAAAAAATGGATAACGACTCGTTTTCCGATTTCCGATTTTCTGTTTAAATGGAAAATGGCAAAAACGGATAACAGGCCTTTCATGCACTTTCAATATTTTCATCTCTCCGGAAGCCAAGTTTTTTTCTTTTGCAAGCACTGGTTTCTTGTCGGACCGGTCAGAGTGATAACTACTTCCGGTTCATGGAAGCTAACGCTTTGGCTAACAACCGCTGTGTGTGGAGCCTGCAAATTTGGAGAAATTGTTCAACATCAGGTAAGTTGTGCTAAGGTAACAATACGTGCCAGCTTACTTTGCTTCTACAGCTGACATATTGGAATAGACTTCATGTGGCGAGTAATTTTTACGTTATTTGAAGATTTATGTTTGTCGTGACTCACGAATTCGTCACATTCAGCCATAACGGCAGTATAGAAATAATGATGTATTTAGGTGGATTTCAGCGCTCACATGCATTTTCTTTGGGAAATGCCACTCTAGTTAATTTCTATAAACATTATAAACGTAGCATGCTGGGATATAAATGCATTGTTTGTACTTTTCCACAACACAGAACAAAATGAATGCATCAGTGTTCTATGGGAAGCGACCAGGTGGACTTCAAACCAGGGTTCCACCAGTCGAAAGTGACGACAGCTGTCTTGACAGTGGGGATAGTGTTGAAGACACAGGAATAAATGGGAAAAAATGGTATTAAAAAAAAAAAAACAACTAAAAAAAATAATATTAAAACACATTTCCTGTCACAGGTATGTAGATTTTATTGATGCCACACAGTTATTTTCAATGTCCTGACTATAACACCAATTATTATAATCCAATGTGAAACACAGCTCAAGCTTTTCACTTAGAACACTGGTGCTAGGAAGAGCATTGTGATTTCCATCAGAGTCCTCATCACTGCTGCTCCTGTTGTCAGTACTAGCCTACTGCTGCTTTCATCACCTGGTGTAGAAAAAAGAAATCACTCTATAAGAGTACAGACATTTTTGTATTATATACACATCTTGTACACATGGTTACATTCACAAACATATGGCCATGTGTAAACTGCAGAAAGCTGAAACTCTACACGAAATTATAGCATTATTACTGCTGTTTTTTTTAAAAAAATAAGATTATCTATTTGGCCTGTTGCTTTAGGACAGCATGAAGTGGGGAAATAGAGAATGGGGGAATGACACGGGCCACAGGCCGGGATCGAGCCCATGACCGCTGCGGCGAGGCGGTGCCTCTGTGCATGGGGTCTGTGCATGCTGCGTACAGACTACACTCCTGACCAGGTGATTAAACCAGCAGCAATAGGGGCATCGGTAGCTTCGTGGATAGTGCCGACGTGGTGTAGGAGTGTAGTCTTCGACACTATCCCCACTGTTCTTTACTCTGCTTTTTAATTGTTTTACTCCTTCTACAAATCCTGGAAAATCTCTATATCCATCATTTCATGAATTATTTTAAGTAAACCAAGACTTTGAAGAACATTTTTATATTTTTAACCGATCTGACAAGCCAGCAGCATGTCCGGGGGAAGAAACCAAACAAATTCCTTCTGTGAACGCTGTCGGAGATATCAACAAGAAATTAATGAGCTACAAGCACGGATTTTTGCTTTAGAATCTGAAAAAGGACTTCACAAGACGCTCCCAGTGACATCTGGTGGTAAGAAGCCCACAGTTACTTTCAGTAACAAGGGTGAAAAACCTGCTACTTTCATCTTAAACGTGGGTGATACTGTGTCTTTTCCAAAACTCTGTAAAGTACAAAATGCAAATGTTGATGATTTGTTGAACTCTGTTACTTTGAGTGTTTTGAATGTTCTGGACACCATTGCCCCTGTGAAGGTTAAAATGGTTAAAAATAAGCAGAAGGCGCCATGGAGGAATGACGACTCGGTCAGGGCACAGAAAAGGGAGTGCCGGAGGGCCGAAAGGAAATGGCGCAAGTCGAAGCTTCATGTTCATTATGAAATTTATAAAGAAAAGTTGTACGTGTTCAACCGGATCTTACGTAGAACAAGGGAGAGGTACTTTTCTGAAATTATTGGAAACTGCAGTAACAACTCGCGTGTCTTATTTGCAACAGTGAACAGATTAACAAACCCTCCAGCTCAACTGCCATTGGAACTGATCTCCACATCTAAGTGTAATGAGTTTGCAGTATTCTTTTGTGACAAGGTTCAGACCATTAAAAATGCCATCAATTCCACAACACCAATAACAACCCTGCAGCCACCTAGACACTTAGAGCTGACTCATTTTGCACCTGTAACTGACAAAACTGTCCAAGAGATCATCACCAGTCTGAGTTCGTCTACATGCTGCCTCGATGTGTTACCCACTAGATTTCTAAAGTCTGTTTGTTACCACCACTCGCTCACATAGTTAACATTTCACTACAATCTGGAACATTCCCAAAGGCCTTGAAAACTGCGGTCATAAAGCCTCTCCTAAAGAAGAGCAGTCTTGATGCCACAGTACTGAACACATAGTACGGCCCATTTCAAATCTGCCGTTTTTAGGCAACCAGCAGCTTACTGACTTTCTCCTAAAGAACAACTCCTTTGATGTTTTCCAGTCAGTGGAGCAAGGTTTTTTTTCTTCTTACAAGCAAAAAAAACTTGGTCCACTGACAGATTTTTCTACTTATTTCAAGTGAAAATTTACTTGAAACAAGTGAAAATTGCCTAAAAACAAGTAACTTTTTAGGTGATGAGTCTTATTTTAAGTGTAATGAGATTTTTTTTGACTAGAAATGAGACATTTTGACTAGAAATAAGACAAATATTCTTGGTAAGATTTTGAGTTTTTGCAGTGTAACACAGCTTACCTGATATTGAGCTGAAGGAAACCATGGCGACACGAAATGTGGGTACCTTATTGGTGTAGCGCGATCACGTGACGGCCGTGCCACCACTCGCGTACCAAATCTCATTACGCTCAGGCGGAACAGATCATTACGCTCAAACGGAACAAGTGCCGAATTACGACCCCAATCACAGGACTCTTGCGGGGTTATGAGCTACGAACTCCCGCTGATTAGCTGAACATGTATCGATCTTTTTTATGAAGTAAAGTTCGTGTAGTCCCCAGATGTCGGAGTGGAAATCAGTTTCTGTGAGACTTTTTCTGATCCACCTTACGGCCTAGCAGCCAGGGTGAGCGAGACAGATCTCTCGTCTTCAAGGAGAATAGCAAAAATTATGATACAATGACGGATAATTGACGGAGTTGGTGAGATAAATGTGCAAGATAAGGTTTATCTTGTTAAAAAAAAAAACATGTGACTGCTGCAGTACCGATAGCAGAACCGTTAAGGTCAGAGCTTATCAATACTGCATTCTTAAAGAATGTAGCTCTGGGGCTCGTTCAGTACTCGGTACCCATCCCTTGTGCCAAGTGCATGGAAACCTAATAAACCTGGCCATCCGGCGCAACATGACATTTAGGACTTCAGACTTCAAACAGTTTTGTCATTGCAGGTATTGTGTGACTCCTTCTCGTGGCTGGCTCCAAATCTGCTCTGAGTTCCTCCAACAGTTCCAAAATGGCAATGCTGGATAGGCGATATGTTTTAATGATTGTTTCCTCATTCATTCCAAAAATGTTCACACGAGGGTGAAAAATGCATTCTTTCTGTCTTCTTTCATCGTTTCGATGTTTCCTTCTTACAACAATAACCACAGCAATGTGTGTGCAATTACGCATACAAACCGTTTGCACCTCTCTTTGACACATGTTAAATATAGATGCAGTTTCTTGCAATTTGCAAAATTGATTTCAGGTTTGATAAATCACTTTGCGTGTGCTTAATTAATATATTTACATTTTCTCCTCCCAGCGCACGCACAATTGCGTGTAAACGCCCCATATTGCATATTCATTGCAGCAAACTAACTAGATGCAGACGTGCTATTTTGCACCTTTGAAAGACACAACCCTTAGTGCGCACTGTTAGTAAATCAGTTTGTACAATTTTTTGCGTGTGCAATGAGTTGCACACCTTTTTATACACACAAACCTTTAGTAGATCTGGCCTTTAGTGTTTTTGCCATGTAGTGGGAAATGTTATGACTGAGAATTGTTGTTAATTTTACATTTTATCTGCTTTAGTGAACACAGTAAGACCTAAGCCCAATCACATTTCTACCCCTTAAATCTTCCACTTATCCATATTGAATGCCCTCGTTTGCGAGATAACCCTTGATGAGGGAAGTGAGAAATATTAGTGTAGAGATCTTTCCTTAAGGCTCATTCGAGATGAGCCAGGCCTGCACAGATTTGATCACCGGCGATCGGCACACAATGCATGCCAGTTAGTTTTGTGTCAGACCCATATATCAGTTTGTTCTCAGTCTCCAGTTGTTTTAATTATGATAGATTGATTTTTTAAAATGCTTTACCGGTGATCTGTAGTTTATGTTCATGGTTTATCCTCCATTTTTTTTATCATATAAATCAGCATCATATCAGTTTGACATGTCCCCTCAACTACAGAGGCTATATAAATTGTGTTTGGTTAATATTTTCAGAGGAAAAAAAATACAAGACAACAGCTTTCATTAAAGATCAGTCAGATACAGTCAGGGCTTCATATCTATACAGATGTTAGTTTAAGAATCCTCACATCCCACTGACAACCAGTCTCTGTGTTGCTAAATGGGCCCTACTTCAATAATTAAAACAGTCCAGTGTTAATATACAGCAGACTACATACACTTTTGATTTTTGTTGAATTTCAGAGATTTAAATTGTATTTGTCTAATTTGGAGGTTTTTTTTCTGTGAACAGGTGTGACTGATGGTGAAGTTTAGTTGTCAGAGATTAGATACATTCATCATAAACTATACAGAGGCTACTGTACATTAACATGACAGTGTTTTAGTTACTTAAGTATTTAACATCACAAAGACTTGTGGTCAGTGGGATGTGAGGATTCTTAAGATAACATCTGTACAGATGTGAAGCCCTGACTATATCTGACTGATCTGTAATGAAAGCTGTTTTCTTGTATAAAATATGAAACTTTAAGTCAGACAAAATGTATTTAGCCTGTGTAGTTGAGGGGACAGGTCTGCTCTGCAGCAGCAAACTGATATGATGCTGATTCACATGAAAATCAAAATGCAGGTTGAACCATGAACATAAATTACAGATTGCCTGTAAAGCATGTTCATAAATCAGCCTATTCTAACTAAAACAACTTGAGACTGAAAACAAACTGATAAATGAGTCTGATTATATTTTAATAAATCGACATGACACGGGACAGGATGTAGCCAAAGTGTTTCTGTGACTTCCTGTACACACTGAAGGCTGCTGGAAACTGTCCGACTTGACTGCAGCTTTTTGTCACCGCCTCCTGCTGCAGCTGCCTGCTCTTGTCTACTTTCCAGGCGAGGCGCAGTTCATCTCGACTGAGGAGACAAGGAATTGCGCACCCTCCTTGTTCTCGCAAACGAAGAGGTCATTAACCGTCAGATGACAGGAACGGTGAAGAACAGGCCGACTTACGAGAGAATTGCCGAAGGACTGACCAGCCGCGGCTTCCCTCCCACATCACTGTTTACATCACACGCTGAGCACCACGTTTTGTTATTTGCTCACGCCCCATATTGCCCCGAAAAAAGGCGCATTCTGTATAAACAAAAGTAGGTAGGGGGCATTTTGCTGCAATCACTGATTTTGTTTTTATTCTGCCAATGCTGAAAGAAGACTGAATGGGCTTTCCTGCAAATTTGCACAATTCCTGTTTAAAAAGGGCTTCTGATACACCACTTCATGCAAATCTGCGTGGCCGACGTGCAGGCATACGTCACACGTAATAGCGACGCCAGATACCGGTAGTCATTCAGGTTTGAAAATGCCGGCTCCAGCTCTTGTGTTGTGGCGTGTGCTATGTTTTTTCTTCTCCGTCTGATGAATCAACGGAGAAGAAATGCTGAAAACAGGTGGCGCCTTACGACGTCTTCTAGTTCTGATCGATTTTGTTCGGGTAAGTCAATTTGTTTAAATATGTTCAACCGAGTTGCTGATGAGTTTACACTAGTCCAACCATCTGTTGTTTGTATAGCCTACATTCCGATCATACAGTCACACATTGTTTTCCAAAACTTGCCGACGTTACTGACTGAGGTGTTTCATCTACTACTTCGTTGTAAGTGTGGGTCAGGGCTCCCTTGGAATCTAGTGCGGGTTTTAAGATTGGGAAACCACTTCCACTACCTCAATTCTGTTTTTGGACACCACTAGCCTAAACGTGAATGCGTCCAACAAAGTGCAAGTGGGTATTTCTAGGGGAAGTGTGGGTATTGGGACAGGCCCCTAAATGTCCTGTGGAAGTATACTAAATGTATTTTTCTTTATCTCTTTTCTTAATCTGCATGCAACCTTCCTCTGCTGCCCTCTGGCATCTGTCAGCTATCATATGATCAGGTAACTACTGCGACTGCTTTGGCCTTTGTTTCTGCCTCCTTGTCTGTCCTTCTTGTGCATTTTCTGCCCGACACCCTGAGACTGATTGCTCCCTTTTGTTTACTGTACTTGCTTACCTCTCTTTTATCAATGTACATTCTATTCAATGTATGTATTATTTTATGTGTATAAGTATCTTAAGGGCCCAGTATGGTATCATCATTTCTGAATTGCATGGTTTAATGACGCAGTTTGAATCTTGTAATGGTTTGCATCTGTGTGTGCTGTATCAGGTGGAGAATGAGCGGGATGCAGAACTGTAACCCAGAACAGATAATGCTGAGCGCTGTGACATATCAGTCCAGTCGGGACGTAAACATCATGAAGGAGAAGCTCATTTTCTCAGGTGCAGCTTTGACTACATTCACACCTGGAAATAAATGTTTCAGGTTGTAACTGGACATAGTAAACATACAATCCTATGGAAATATAGCCATTAGGCTTTGAGGTATTTAACTCTCACATCAACTCATGTGGTCTGCACACATAGTGCAAAGCACAAAGCCAGTAACCATTTTTTCCCACTCTAAGATGAGGTCTGTTCAAATATAAATGGTAAAAGGATTAGCATTTGCCTTTCTTGTCTTCTGCCCACTCAAACTACCACATTCACCCCATTCATACACGCACATTCATACACTGGTGGGCGAGGCTACCATCTGAGGTGCGACTCGCAACTCAGTTGGACATTCACACAAGGATGGCACAGCCATCATAAGTAATCTGGGCTTCAGGATCTTACCTAAGGATACTTAGGATGCTTTCACACCTGTAGTTGGGTTCAGTTGGTCGCTCCAGCGGGAAGAAAAATGATACATTGTTGTATCATTGTTGTTTAGTTTTGGTTGGGTTCCTGTTCACTATGACTTTTTGCAAACAAACCAAGAAGAGTAAACATGAAGTTTTAGTGACCGAGAGGAAACTCTCTGATTGGACAGTTTTGGTGTTTGTCATCCTGCATCATCAGTGCACCATCAGTGCATCATCAGGACCCATTTTGGAAAATTAAATTCTGGTGACTGACAGAAGTTTTTGCAGCAGCACTTTAATGCT
Organism: Epinephelus fuscoguttatus; assembly: GCF_011397635.1. Taxonomy (NCBI): domain Eukaryota; kingdom Metazoa; phylum Chordata; class Actinopteri; order Perciformes; family Serranidae; genus Epinephelus; species Epinephelus fuscoguttatus. Next base: position 617,259 of record NC_064763.1, read on the forward strand.
TCTAATGTGTTTTTATTTATGTTGTTTGATTTCGCAAAGAGCTCATAGAGAAATAACTGATTGTAAGCATTATTAGAAGGCAATTATTAGACTGCAAATCAATGGCATGTTTTGAATAAAGATTAACATGGAGACAGGATGAAAAGAAGGCATCTTGTACAGTAATGATTCAGGGCTTAATACTATAGGATCACTGTCATGCACTTTTTAATGGACTTAATGAACAGGCAAAGTACACGGAGGCAGATACAATGGTGGCAGTTTGAACAGCTTTTTAATCAGGGAAAATACCCTCAGTGACTTGCATATGTTCATATATTAATGCTGACATGTTTATATGTATGCATTAGCATAAATAGAAAGTGATCAGTTATGAGGATGTGGACAGATGTCACGATTAGTAGATATATTTTTTATTGGTTTTGCTGTTGCTAAAATCAGATATCTGCTATCAAAAAAATCCTGTGGTTGGTCTGTTTTCTTTCACATCACAAATGAACACCACCAGTCTGTTTGGAAGCAGAAAAGACCTACCTTTTTTAGCAGTCTTGGTTCGGTTGTTAAGTCTGCACCAGGGTTGAGCTGACAGCTTTCACACCAGCCCAAACGAATTGTACTAACCACGCAAATGGACTTGAGTTCAATTTAACCAAATTGAACAGGTAAGGTGTGAAAGCACCCTCAGACATTCAGACCGGAGGGGCTGGTGATCAAACCACAGATCTTCCAACAAGTGGACGACCTGCTGTAACTCCTGAGCCACAGCTGCCCAATTTAAATAAATACTATACATAATATACAACATTCGTTCCCTCCAGTGTGTTCTGATAAACTTCCACAATGCAGTCTTACCTGGCACTTGGATACTGTTTGCAGTTACCAGAAATACATCTCACAAATAGGCACGTGTTGCTGCAGACCCAGTGACTTTCACACCCAGATCTAACAAGGCCATGCGTGGCAGATTTAAGGGTGCCAAAACTGGAAATATGGTGGCTTTTATGCTTACATGGACACTTTAAGTGAAGTGTAAATAGTGCACCTATTTACATGTGGTCAATAAAACAAAGATCTGATGATATAGTTAAATGCCAGTCGTTCCAATCAAATCAAGTATATCAACATATGTTCAATGTGTTCATGAACGAGTGTTATAGCATTGTCAAGACATTGTTTTAATCATAATAATTCTTTGTCATCTTTTTCAGAACTCAACAATGGGCTCAGCAGTACAGAGGAGTTTTCTATGTATCCTCAAAATGGTTATGTCAGATAATCTCACGGAGGCCGCAGCTGCTGAACAAAACACACTGCTACAGCTGGCAATTCTTGGATGTTAGTTTGACTTCAGAGCTTTACTGACTGAATATTGTTTTCTTGTCAGAAGAAAAAGGAGCCTAGCAGTAAAGCTGATCTATTAGTCATCTTACCCTAGATGTTATGCCAGCATAAATACCAAATCTTGTCTACAGTATTGACAGTGAAAGTTTCCTCTATTTAACTTTTATTACGTTTTATTGTTAAATCAGTTTTTAAAATATCACATTATTCACTTGCTTACATGCAAGTTATATGTCACATATGTATGTATTTAATATAACTGTGTATGAATTTTTCCATAGTACTGCATAAGCCAGTATTAGCTCTTTTTCTCCAAAATAGTTCACCAGTTACCTTTAAAGCTTCTGTAAGGGGTCATTTTCTTATTGTTGCTCTAAACTTTTACGCAAAAGTTCAGAAATCCTCACAAGGGAAATATGGCTTGCCTGTGTCTATGTTGTCAACTCTTAAGAGGTCAGCTCCCCAGTGAACAAATGTCTCAAAAACATGACTCAGATGATATATCCTCCTGAACTGAATCCCATGACCATGTGAAACAGGAATTTGTGTTTCTCTGTTTTCAAAATAGTTGTTTGAATTATAATTTTAAAACAACATCATATCACTTTTAATGTGGAGTCAAGACTTCCTCTCACTCAAAATTATTACCAGCTAAATTTAGTGATGTGTGTACTGATCCAGTTGGTTTGTGCGAGTGACCTCAGAAGTGGAGGAAAAAGGGGTTTGTAGTGTTCTGTCTCACCCAGGTGCCCCCCTCTACTGGACTCTTTGGGTAATACTCCTCTGACCATGAGCATGCATTCCCACACTTAGGAAAGCATAAATGTAACTGGCCAATCAGGATCTGCCTACCAAAAAATACACATGGACCTCACAGTGTATAAGAAGTCAGATTCCCACATCTGACATCCTTTTTCTCTTTAGCAGCAGTGAGTAGCACACTAGGCATCCCCCTCCATGGATGGAGTTACTGCTCCAAGAACCTCATCAGTGCCTCGGTACAGTCTAAGCACAGAGCGATGTTCAGTGGCCACCAGCCTGCTAGGCCTGTCTGGCCTGCCCAAGTGTAGACACCAGCAGACACTTGAGGGGTGAGCAGGAATTCGAGATTGATGACGTTGAGACCCCAGCTCCAATTGCCACACTCTACTGTGTGTCGAGTGCACAGGAAGCACAAACAATGCTTGGATACCATTCCCCTGGTTCACCCTGAGATACTAAGGGTCCCCAAAACACCTGTTGCAGGGAACACTGCACGGACAAAGACTCCTATGTCACAGTGTTCAGAGAATGTGTCCCTGACGGGGTGGGGAAGGACCTGCTTGGGGAGAGCGGTAGGTGGTAGGCCTGTGTGAGATAGAACAAATGTTATGATATTGTAACCCTAGTTCTATTAGCACAGGCTGCACCCTCTACCTAGGGGCTCTTTCGCTCTTACGCTGCTCAGTGTGCAGAATGTAAATGTGTGAATTTACCTCCCTATATATTGATGTGTCCACATGTATTCAGATAGGCACATCCTGATTGGCCGGCTAAGTTTGTGCTTTCCTCGGTGTGCGAACGCGGGCCTGTGATCGGAGTAGTATTACCCAAAGAGTTTAGTAGAGGGCGTCGCCTGTGTTAATTGAACTAGGGTTACAATATTGTAACCTTCGTTCTGTATTATAAACTTATGTAAATATGAGTTGTTTTTATTATTTTTCAGTGGTTTGGACATATCAATTGTATATTTTCTGTTGTCATGTATTATCATTATGACTGTTTACGCATTAAAGATAGGTTAGAGCCTCCCTGAAAACGTATTTTCTTGCCGTTTCATGGGATAAGGGGGGTTTAGGATGTTTTGAGAGTATCTTCTGGTAAATGTTCTTATCTTTTTTCCTCCTCCACTGTTTCATGCCCTGATTGATTTATAGTCTTACTAGTTATTACAACTTTCACATGGCTGCCTTTTTTAAAATAATGGAATGGTAGAATACAAAGTGTAGGGTTAGAAAGTATATATGGAATCCAAACCCTGACCCCTCAGAATATGTAGTGTAGAATATTGTTTTATCTTTAGTTTAATAATAGGGTTACATTCATCAAATAAAAACTGCACTTTTAGCGGCAAACATGTTCAATAAAAATGATCTTTCTCTTTAGAAATGTGCAGTTTGTCTTTTGTGAAAGAATTGTAACAAAGAAATATTCAAAATGGTAAATATTCAAAATGGAAGTAAAAATATTATCTTACAACAGATCAGAAAACAGAGCTACTTTGACAGTAGCTTTGCCATGCATTCTACCAGCATTCCTAGTAGTTTAGACAAAAATGAATGTGATGTTCTAGTGTGGTTTTGTGAGTGGCAGTGCCAGTTGGTTGCTTGGCCAAGTCAGTCCACCTCAAACCCCTCACTGCAGTGTGCAATTCGGGGCTGTGCTTAACATGGGTGGGGACAAACACTGAGTCACTGTGTTAGCAATTCTGATTGCATTAGCTGTTAGTTAGCTAGCTGGCTGCTACCCCACTTTTCCTCTCCGTCTTACTCCCAGCCTGTGAGACTACTTTTGCCATTTTGTGCTGACTGAATTACAGTTGCTAGAGCCACTAACTGAAGATCAGTCTCCAGAGCTGCTGTCTTCTCCCCTCCTAGCTAAGTAGTCTCATAGATGAGAGTGAGGCAGAGTGACCATGGGGTGCAGTATGGTCTGTCTCTGAGGAATATGCCAACAGTAGCACTGTGGATCACTGAATTTGACAAATTAACACACTATTATGCACCCTGCTACTTTTCTCACCAAGTCCCACCCTATGAAATCCCAGAAAAAAACAGACAAAAGTCCACACCTCCACATCCAGGGGTTTGTTGACACTGGAGGAAAGCCAACAACGGGCCATGGACACAAACCTGCCACCCTCCTTCTGGTTCTCTGGCAGAGGAGCAGAGCAAAGCCTGGGTCAGAGGGGTCTGGCAAGAGGAGAGCCAAGACCCGCAGAGCACCTTGGAGAACAAGAGGGAGTGCATAAGTCCATACACTCCTGAATGTGGAGCCTCCAACAGGCTCTGCAGGCCTTGGCTCTCCTCTCACCCACTGTGACTGCCTCTTCAGCCCTGGTAAAACCTCCAGCATGCTCCGTGGGCCCTTGCTTGACTCATCTGTCTGGCTATATCCCACAGCTGAGGTACGTTTTAGTTTTGATTTATTTGCACAACAATAACAAAAAAAAAAAAAAAAAGATATATGCAGAAGAAGTAATTTCAGTGCCGGGGAGGAAAGAAGCCTAAACAGCTTATTCAAAGTCCTCCCCTATTCAAATAACAGAAAAAAGTGACATTACTTAACAAAACAACAAAAAATAAGAAACAAACAAATAAACAAGGAACACGTAACACAAAGAAATAAATATAGGCTACTAACCAGAAAACCGACAGTAATTAAAACACAATGAAAAAGAAAAGATAACTAACACACAAAGAAAAAACTAGAGAAAGAAAATATTAATAACCAAAAAGCCAAAAGATTCAAGATGAAATACAAAATTTGGTAAAGTGTGACCTAAAAGCTGAAGAGGAATATTTTAGAGACATATTCAATGAATTCCAATTTTTTATGTTATTTTTTGTCGTATATGTCTCTAAAAGCTGAAGAGGAATATTTTAGAGACATATTCAATGAATTCCAATTTTTTATGTTATTTTTTGTTGTTGTATGCGAGTGAATGTTCGAAAATAAGAAAAAAAAATATGACATATATCTGAGAGATCTTGTCTTCAATTTATGTATCGAAACACAAACAAGCATGTTTGAGAAACATTTACCTCATCCATAGGCAGCAATAGATATCTTTTAAACAAAAGCACAGAGCAATCTTGTCTATTAGAATGAGAAATCATTCTAAAAATCTCATTTGGATTCCAAATAGTTTGGTAGGATATGAAGGATATGTAGCAGCCCAAACAATATTGCAATAGTTGAAATGTGGAAAAATGAGACTATAAGTGAGACTATTTCTTTATATATAGACAATGATTTATCACAGATTATGATTTTATTTATATTACTGTAGTAATATGCTTCCAAGGTTGTAGTGTTCATAATTTAATACTTCATATAGAATTGATGTCAACTTTCAGGTTGAGCCATTGAGTGAGTCAAATGGGAACGGTGATGCTTAACATGGGTGGGGTTACACATAGCCTTTGCCCACTTTTAGCACTGCCCTGAACTGCACATGGCAGAAAGGGATTCTTGACCACTTTTGTCCAGACCAAATATCTCTGCAACTACTGGGTGGATTTGATATACTGTCCAACCTGTGGTCTCTCAACGAGGATGAATCCTGATGACATGGTGATCCTCTGACTTCTCTCGCGCCATCATGAGTGATATTTGTAGTTTTGAATGAAATGTCTCTACAAGCATTGGATGGATTGCTATTTGGTACAAACATGTAGGATATATATGTCCATGAACTCTAATAACTTATATGATCCTCTGACTTTTCATCTGTCATCATCCTCAGGTCAACATTTCAATGTGTCCAGCACTGTGGTTTATGACCAAATACCTGCAGAACTGATGACATTCCCATCAGCATCAGCTGTTCTTTGGGGTTAGTGCTAAAAAGCAAATGTTAGTATGCTAACATGCTAAAATAAGATGGTGCATATTGGCATTTTAACTGTAAACATGTTAACATGATGATACTAGCATCTAGCTCAAGACACCACTGGTCCTATTTTAGCCTTACAGACCAGCTAGCTGTAGACCCTCAGTCTTACCAAGATTTTTACCAAGCAGAGAAAAATGGTTTGTTTGCTTATTTAAATAACATAATTAATTTGCTCTGGGCATCACCCAACCTATTTAGCAGGTGAGTTGAGGGTCCTGTTTCCTCATATGGTTCTGGGATGAGTTTTCAATTGCTGGTGTGGACCCAAGTAACCTTTCTTGCAACCTTTACAGCTGTATCAGAGGAAAACAGCACCTGGAACAGACCGTGATATCACCTCAGCTCCCAGCGACACCTTCTGTGGTCCTTAATGAGTACCCAGTCTCCTGGCTTTAGGTTATGAAGTACTGATGTGGCTGCAAACGGCAAGGCACTTTTCACCTGTGAATGCAATGCTGACAGAGTAGCAGACAGGTTGGCACAATATCTTAACATCTCATCATCACATAATGTTGTAGTTGGAAGAGAATGCCTAACTGTACCTATTCCAGTTTGGGGGGATCTCCAGAACAGAATTTCAAATGGGCTAAGACCATGTTTGTTTCTTTCTTACCTCCATGCGTATGTGGAAAAGCACTAATGGGAGCACTTTTACCCAAGAGAGACAAGTTTGATCACAACATTAAGCTAGTTTTACTTTGATGATACCATCTTCTTACAGCACCAGCATTCTGTGAGTGGTATGAGCAATGATGACATATGTCAAAACCCACATAATGTAAAAACCTCTGACAAGGCTTGACTTACAAATAGTGGTCCATTATTACTGCTGATCACAGTTGGAATGCCCCACCTAGGAATGATTTTAGTTAATGGAGCTTTAGCCATTGCACTGGCATCTTGTTTAGCGGAAGGAAAACTTCAACCCACTTACTGAACATGTCAACAAAACAGGACAGTATTTATTTCCTTCGCATGGAATTAGTTCAGTGAAATCCATCCATGGTTAATAACAGTGTAAAAGCAGTGTAAATCCCCCCCGTTTGGCCACGTGATGACTCCAAGAGAATGTGGCAAACATGGTTTTTCATCAGGGACAGTCCCACACTGACTCATTAAATGTAGCACCACATTTTGACCAGAGAGCATGTTCCTGTGGAGTAGATTGGAGAACAGAAACATCAGCTTAAGGATCAATTTCAGTAGGTGTGTTCAGCAACGGGCAACCTGGGGTGAATTTTAAACCCGAGACAGCAGCACCTTCAGCAGTGTGGGAATTATCCAGGATCTTCATTGGGGGCAATTCTCCACATCTTGAGGTCATGACCTTACATTTTGTAGAGGGAACTTTTCTGTATTGATAAACCTGTTTTATGGGGAGCGCTCTCCTTTACAAGCACAGTTGGTGGGTGCAACCTAGGGTCAGAGCTTCAGTTTGGTATGAAAGTCTGTACATCCTGAAGGTTGTCAGAGAACACTTGAGTCTGCTCTCCATGCTGCATACATTAAAGAGATTTGATTCCTCACACAAAGTCCATCACTTCTTCAGAGAGGAGAATTTCCCTAACAGCAGCTGCATCAGCAACAGCATTTCCTATAGAAATGGGGGCAGATCTGTTCGTGTATCACAGTTGACTACAGACATGGAAGCAGGGAGCAAAATTATGTCTAGCAGGCCCTACACAGCCTTTTATGTTGCAGTTACAGCTCGAACACACTGAGGGAATCCAGCCACAACAGGATCAAACTTACTTGCGAAATAAGAAATAGGCCTTTGTTTACCCTTTGTGTCAACACAGATGTCATGTAAATGTCCTCTTGGTCAACAAGCTGAGTAAAACGTAGGTCAGGTTTTGGCAGTCCAAGAGTGGGAGTGGACTGCAGAGATCCTTTTCAGTGAAGTCAGTGAAGACCTTTTCAGCTTCGTCAGTCCAGGTCAGTCTGTCATGTGTACAGGTTTTTACCAATAATTATGGCAGAGAGGGCTACCTCTTTTTTTGAGTAATTTGGAATCTATTGTCTATGGTATGATATCTAAGCAACTCCTCATCTGTTTCTTGGTGATAGGTATTGGAATAGTTGGATGGCAGTAATGTGTTTGGGAGAGAGAGATTTACCCAGTGTCTGTTTTTGAACCCCTTGCAATTTGCTTAAACTAGCTTTGTGACCAAAATTCGCAAGTGTTGCAATAGCACTAATGTATGTGCTTTACAGGTCTCTTTTGTTACCATTAAATTATCAACATATTGCAGAAGTGCACTCCCATCTGGCAAAGGTAGGTTTCCCAGGTTTTCTCTGATAAATTGCATTACAAATTGCTGAACTTTAGCAGAAATCCATAGATAAATGGGTGAAATAATTTTTTTTCTCTTTTTAAGAAAACGCGAAGCAGTACTGGGAATTTTTGTGCACAAGAATTCTGACAACTTTGGGTGGAATCAATGACAAAATTTTGTGTGGATTCGAAACCAGTAGCGCAGGTGTATGGACGGCGGCATTAATTGCCTGTAAATCTTGGACAAAACGCCACCCTGTTGGCTGACCGGCATCATGAATCTTCTTTACTGGAAAAATGGGTGTGCGTACAGGAGAGTCACCACAAGGAACTATGACCACAGCCTGCTGCAGTGATTAAAGAAAAAAGAAAACTGACTTAATGCCTTTGAGCACTTCACTTTTTAATGGATGTTGCTTCATGAATGGCCGAAAATCACACTTTCGGTGAATAACCAGAGGTATCACACCTTACGTCAGATGAACATCATACTCATGAGTAGATGATAACTTGGTCGTGTCAACAGCTATTTCCTCTTTCATCATGATATGTAACATTTGCGTGTTAGGAACGAGCTTAACTGTTCTCTGAACTAAAGCAGTCGATGCTTATAATGCTTTATATACATAACTCCTTTTGCTAAACGGCGGGATCCCAACAACCTCCTTTGTCCACAAAAGATGTTGCTACTACTGCTTTCCTTTATACCATGCCTCCTCAAAACGTTAATCTAGTCCTGCAGATATATGTGCTGTGCAGTGTAATGAGTCTGCCTGTATGTAGCAGGATACTTGTGTGTGTGTGTGTGTGTGTGTGTGTGTGTATACACACATGCGCGCGCGTTCTATTTTTAGCAACTTAACAGTCACAGCCCCAGCTGCTGTAAGGACAAGAGACCATTCTAATGCACATACAGTAGGAGTGAGCGTGGACTGTATTTAACAGCGACAAGTTGACTTTCATCTCATCTGTTATAGCGAGTTAGTGGATGTTAACACTATTCCAAGTCTCCATATTGAGTCATGTACCATAAAGTTAATGATGATCAATGATTCAATGATTGGCAAAAATCCCTAATGCTCTGCAGTACCATCTACTCAATTTAGGTGGTTTGGTCAGCTGGTTTTCATTCAAGCCAGAAACAGCTGAGCCACAATCAACTAAAAATACAACATCATTATCTACTATAAGTAAGGTTAACTCTGGCAATTTTTGAATCATTCATTTTCATCATTATACATTGCATATGTATGTTGTTCAGGTTTGTTAACTCACCTAATATTGTGTCTGTATAGGTTGTGTCCATCACTGGGGTCCGTCCCGCTGTCTCCCACTCCCAGTCTAACACGGAAGTGCATTTTTCTCTTCTTTCTTGTTATTTGGACAGTTGCGCCAGTGTCCTATCCGTCCCCAGTTGTGGCAAACATACAGATCACAGGGCTTCTGTTGACCACTATGAGCACCTCTGCCACATACTCTACCGCCTCTGCTTTGTCCTCTGCCTCAGCCTCTACTTTGGCCACCTCCACACCCAGTTAATACTTGGTACATGGTCCTTGACACATGGGCCATAGCTTCGATGATGTCCTGTTCTGACCATGGTCTGAATACCAACACTGGGCCTGTATGACCTGGTGCTTCCATCATTTCTCTTTATTTTTGGTCTGATATCAGGCAGTGGTGGTGATGGTGTAGGTGAAGCTCCATCAGCAGCCGGGTCTTCTGTGCATGCTTCTGCTCCTTCATGATCAGGTGGACTGGACTGGAGCTTATGGAGGAGGAGGAGCGGAATCCAGATCAGGGTCCAGAATGGGTTTCATGATTTGAGTACCTCGGTTGTTGAAGGATACAATGGGTTAGTTGGTTCTTGTTTGAAATTCTTAAACTGCAGTGTTTGACAGCACAGTGTATGGCAAAGCTGACATTACACTGACTGTTTTGTGTTGCTCCTGTAGATGGCAATGTCACACCTAGTAATTTTAAAGTAGCTGTAAGCTCAGCTCATCTGTCATTAGAGATGAGCTCTTGGGACGTCAGTGGCTTAGTGGTAGAGCATGCGCCCCATGTACAAGGCTGTTGCTGCAGTGGCCCGGGTTCGACTCCAGCCTGTGGCCCTTTGCTGCATGTCACTCCCTCTCTCTCTCTCTCTCTCTCCCCCTTTCACACTTGTCTGTCCTATTCATTAAAGGCTAAAAATGCCCCAAAAAATATCTTTAACAAAAAAAAGAAAAAAAAGAGAGATGAGCTCTATCTATTCTATATGTATTTATTTGAATTTTTGAATATCCCTTAGTCTTATAAAACATCATAGTGTGCAGGACTCTGTCACAGGATCTTATATTACTTGCATAAATTGTACACAGTGCAGCAACTTACTTTTAAAAAGTCTGAATAATCATTGTTATTCTTCTTTTGACAGTTTGAATGTAATATGATTCATCAGTTTCCATTATATGCCTTCCACTGTGTGTAATTATATTAAATCACAGTTACACCTTCAGCCTATACCTGCTGCTGCTGTAGGGAAACTTTGACCACTAGTCTCAGGTATCACACAGTAACATGTTCATTCAAATGGGGGATGGAGACCACACCTCTGACCCTTCTCCCAACCTCCAGTTTTCCCAGCATTCCTGCACTGACCTCTGACCCCAGGATGCACAGAGTCTCAGCCCAGAGGCCATGACCTGGTGTCCTTTGTTGTGACCTTTTGAACTTTTGACCACCCAAGTCAAAAAAGTCAAACAGCACGCCCCCTTGGAATAAATGACCTCTCTTCCCTTTGTCCAACAAAGGTATGTGAGTACATTGACCTCCCTCAACTTTTCATTAGTTCTACCTTTTATTACATTGCTTTCTCTCTGCTGCCTCGTCAGTATGTCAAAAAGCGGGGGATGTTGGAAGGAAGGAGAGTTTGGGGGAGATGCAAAATGAGAAAGAGGACGAAAGCAAAGGAAAGCCAAAAGAGAGCTGGAGAGGCAGAGAATGAGATAGGGATGTAAAATGAGGGCAGAAGATAAAGTCGAGGAAAGATAGATTGGCAGCATCTGATGCGTTCACTGAAACATCACCTTTAAATGGCTTCCATGTCCTTGATGCCGGACCTCCCTATCTGATCTCCATTCTCCTTGGAAGTTGTAGTTCTGATGACTTAGGCAGGACACAAGACAGATCTCTTATACAATATAATAGAGTTCAAAATAAGCTTTCAGCAAAAGAAAAAATTACACCTCCTGTGGTTCCACACGTTGTACTAAAATTGACCATTTGAATGTTGATTCAAAGGTCATTGTCCCATGTATGACTAAGATAATTGGATTTTGAGGCTTGCTGACAGTGAGAGTTTACAGGGTGATGCAGCTACTCACACCAACACCTGCCATTCATATTTTCCCTGTTTTGTGTTTTGCTGTCATATGATATGAAATCTATTTTATTGAGCACTGATGGTACAGTAAGACACCTCCACTCATCCTTAGTATAGACATGGCAGAATAGCTCAGTTGGATAGATAGTATTTAAAATGTAGCATAAGGGTTTAGCTTCATGCTCCCAATGCTAAAAAAAATTGAATAACATTTATTGTGTATTTCACATATATCTCATCCACTGTCCACGTCCACTGCATTTCTGGGCTATGTCAGATCATGCTGACATTTTCTTCATGTGGTTGCTTGCCAAAGGGTACAGCAGTGCCACACTTGATGTCATTTCTATCTTAAATGTCACTCTCAGTAAGCCTATCCCATCTACTGGCCCATGTCCCCAGTGCCATATTCACCCTTCAGCCTTACGGTAATGTAGCAAAGAGGGTCAAGTTAAGTCAAGTCAAAATTTATTATAGCCCAAAATCACAAAAAATGCCTCAATGGGCTGTACATAAAAAGACATAAACAAATTACAAATAACACAACAAATAAAATATACAAAAACAAGTGAAATGACTATGTAGAACAAAATAAACAAGCAAAACAAAATGAAAACAAAGCAAAAACAAAACAAAACGAAAATAACATTGGCGCTGATATATATATATATATATATATATATATATATAGATATATATACACACACACACACACATATATATATATACATATATATATATATATATAGATATATATAGATATATACAGTACAGGCCAAAAGTTTGGACACACCTTCTCATTCAATGCGTTTTCTTTATTTTCATGACTATTTACATTGTAGATTCTCACTGAAGGCATCAAAACTATGAATGAACACATGTGGAGTTATGTACTTAACAAAAAGGTGAAATAACTGAAAACATGTTTTATATTCTAGTTTCTTCAAAATAGCCACCCTTTGCTCTGATTACTGCTTTGCACACTCTTGGCATTCTCTCCATGAGCTTCAAGAGGTAGTCACCTGAAATGGTTTCCACTTCACAGGTGTGCCTTATCAGGGTTAATTAGTGGAATTTCTTGCTTTATCAATGGGGTTGGGACCATCAGTTGTGTTGTGCAGAAGTAACCTTAATACACAGCCGACAGCCCTATTGGACAACTGTTAAAATTCATATTATGGCAAGAACCAATCAGCTAACTAAAGAAAAACGAGTGCCCATCATTACTTTAAGAAATGAAGGTCAGTCAGTCCGGAAAATTGCAAAAACTTTAAATGTGTCCCCAAGTGGAGTCACAAAAACCATCAAGCGCTACAACCAAACTGGCACACATGAGGACCGACCCAGGAAAGGAAGACCAAGAGTCACCTCTGCTTCTGAGGATAAGTTCATCCGAGTCACCAGCCTCAGAAATCGCAAGTTAACAGCAGCTCAGATCAGAGACCAGATGAATGCCACACAGAGTTCTAGCAGCAGACCCATCTCTAGAACAACTGTTAAAGGGAGACTGCGCGAATCAGGCCTTCATGGTCAAATAGCTGCTAGGAAACCACTGCTAAGGAGAGGCAACAAGCAGAAGAGATTTGTTTGGGCCAAGAAACACAAGGAATGGACATTAGACCGGTGGAAATCTGTGCTTATGTCTGATGAGTCCAAATTTGAGATCTTTGGTTCCAACCGCCGTGTCTTTGTGAGACGCATAAAAGGTGAACGGATGGATTCCACATGCCTGGTTCCCACTGTGAAGCATGGAGGAGGAGGTGTGATGGTGTGGGGGTGTTTTGCTGGTGACACTGTTGGGGATTTATTCAAAATTGAAGGCACACTGAACCAGCATGGCTACCACAGCATCCTGCAGCGACATGCCATCCCATCCAGTTTGCGTTTAGTTGAACGATCATTTATTTTTCAACAGGACAATGACCCCAAACACACCTCCAGGCTGTGTAAGGGCTATTTGACCAAGAAGGAGAGTGATGGAGTGCTGCGGCAGATGACCTGGCCTCCACAGTCACCGGACCTGAACCCAATCGAGATGGTTTGGGGTGAGCTGGACCGCAGAGTGAAGGCAAAGGGGCCAACAAGTGCTAAACACCTCTGGGAACTCCTTCAAGACTGTTGGAAAACCATTTCAGGTGACTACCTCTTGAAGCTCATGGAGAGAATGCCAAGAGTGTGCAAAGCAGTAATCAGAGCAAAGGGTGGCTATTTTGAAGAAAGTAGAATTTAAAACATGTTTTCAGTTATTTCACCTTTTTTTGTTAAGTACATAATTCCACATGTGTCCATTCATAGTTTTGATGCCTTCAGTGAGAATCTACAATGTAAATAGTCATGAAAATAAAGAAAACGCATTGAATGAGAAGGTGTGTCCAAACTTTTGGCCTGTACTGTATATGAAAAACGAAACAATTGATGCGCGCAATGAATGAGTAGTAGTAGATAACCATGATGTAGTATGTAAGGACAGAGACTATGTGATGTTAAAGGCAGATGCAAAAAGGTGTGTTTTAAGTTTACTTTTGAAGGAATCGACTGCCTTGGCTTCACGGATTTGAATGGGAAGGCGGTTCTAGAGGAGAGGGGCTCGGTATGAGAAGGCTCTACCACCTGCTGATGATTTATTAATTTTGTGGATAGATAGGAGACCGACATTATGGGATCGTGGAGGCCTGATTGATAAACGTGGAGTAAGTATAGATGATAAGTAGGATGGTGCAAGTCCGTGTAATACTTTATAAGTTAAAAGCAGAATCTTGAAGTCCGATCTATTGTGTACAGGGAGCCAGTGTAATGAAATGAGAACTGGGATGATATGGTCAAATTTTCTGGTTCTGGTTAATATCCTGGCAGCAGTATTCTGAACAAGTTGTAGTTTCCTAATAGTTGAATTTGGTAAGCCAGAGAAAAGTGTACTGCAATAATCTAATCGGGATGACACAAAAGCATGAACCAGTGTTTCTGCATCAGTCATGGAGAGAATGGGACGAATCTTGACAATATAACATAGTTGGAAAATATGCTGTTTTTGTTATATTATTAATATGGTCTTCAAAGGAGAGATTAGGATTGAATAAAATACCGAGATTTCTAACACGGGGGGCTTTGTGAAATGATAGAACCCGCTACATTTAAGGTGAGATTGCAGAATTTGTTTCTGATGTGCTTTGGACCTAGGATTAACATTTCAGTTTTTTCAGTATTTAAGGGAAGGAAGTTTGACGACATCCATTGTTTGATTTCTTGAGTGCGCTGTTCTAGATGGATCAGTTGATGAGAAGTGTCAGGCTTGATGGATATGTAGAGCTGAGTATCATCTGCGTAAAAATGGGGACCTAGTTTGTATTTATTGATTAATGAACCGAGGGGTAGCATATAAATGGTAAAAAGAACGGGACCAAGCACAGACCCTTGTGGTACACCATAATTGACCCTTTTGCGTTCTGAAGAGCAGTTATTATGAAAAACAAAATGAGATCTGTCGGTAAGGTAGGATTTAAACCAGGCGAGAGCAGAGTCGGTGAGTCCTATGTAGTTTTCTAGATGGTGAAGTAGAATATGGTGATCAAGTGTATCCAACGCTGCGCTGAGGTCTAGTAGCAGCAATACTGAAGCTGAGTCGGAATCAGAGGTGAGTAGTAAATCACTGACCACTTTTGTCAGTGCGGTTTCCGTACTATGGAATTTTCCATTGGTAAGAGAGCTATTAATTATATGTAGTAGTAGTGGGCTAAGAATTGGGAAGACGTCCTTAATGTACTTAGAGGGAATAGGATCCAGTAGGGAGGTAGAGGAATTGGAGGAGAAAACCAGAGTTTCATCGGAAATTGTCTCGAAGTGGGTGAGTTTGCAAGGTGAAGACAGGTCGTATGAAACCGCCATGTTCTGTGTGGGAGATGGGAGAGAGGATATTGCTTTTCTGATGTTGTCGATTTTAGTGGTGAAAAATTCTATGAAATCAGAAGCGGTGTGAGGAATATTACACATAGGGGATGGTTTATATATTAATTTAGCTACAGTGTCAAAGAGAAATTTATTTCTAAGAGTTATTTTTATTATTTTGTATAAGTTCAGAAAAGTAAGCTGTTCTAGCGGCACAAAGAGTGTGTTTATATTTACGAAGGCTGTTTGACGATTGAAGCAGAAAATTATTTAGCTTGGTTGATCTCCATTTATGCTCGAACTTTCTGCATTTTTGTTTCATAAGCCGAGTGTTTTGATTGTACCAGGGGGATGGTTTTGGTCTAATTTTTTTGTTATAGAGAGGGGCGACTGAGTTAAAAGTATCTAGTAGTGCAAAACTGAAATTTTCCGTGAATTCATTTAGGCAACAGAACTGAGCCATGATGGTGGTAGTTGATTTGAGTTTCTCAGCAAGTTTATGAACAGTGGATGAGTCGGTGCGACGAGTAGTATAGATTTTAGAGTGGCTAATATGACGATTAGAGATGAATGTAATTTTAAAGGTAAAGAAACAGTGATCTGAAAGGGCAGGTAGGTGTGGTGAGATAGCTAGATCTGTAAAAAAGAGGGATCAGGTCAAGTGTGTGACCATAGAAGTAAGTGGGTTCATTGATTTGTTGTGTCAAACCAGTAGAATCGATCAGGTCTAGAAAAGCTTTACTGAGTGGTTTATTGTTAATATGGATATTAAAATCTCCCATAATTAAAAGATTATCAGATCATGTCAGCACGTCACAAAGAAAGGTAGAAAACTCTGATAAAAACTGTGAGTAGTGCCCTGGTGGTCGATATAAAATTGCTATATAAAATGACTAGCTTGGAATGCATAACAAGTACTTCAAAGGATGTAAAACAGTAATGTTTCTTCGATTTAACTGAAGAGAACTGGAGTTATATATAGCAGCAACGCCCCCACCTCTTCTTGATTCACGTGACACTTGTAAGCTTGTGTAATTTGTGGGTGATGCCACCTTCAGACTTACAAAGTCATGTTTCACAAAGGCCCATTAGATCTATGTTATGGTTATTGATCATGTCTTGAATAAGCAGTGATTTAGAGGACAGTGATCAAATGTTCAAAGTAACACTTTGCAAAGTGGCAGAGGATGAAGAAGAGGAGGGCTTAATGTGGATAGTGTTGTGATGATTTATAGCGTTGTTACTCTTACGTTTAGTATCCCGGTTTTCACTGATTATAACAGGGATATGACTGTTATAATGAGGTGGGTGAATATCCATATTGCAGGGATGCATAGTGATATGACAGCTGTCATTGGTGATCTTGTCATCTGAGTGAATTAAAACAAGCGATGAGCCAGCAGGATCCTCACGATCCAGGTTGGGTAAATTTGGAGTTAAAGTGAGGTTATCAGGATCATGCTGGGATGAAAGTCAGGAGTTAAATGCTATGTGATTAATGAAATTTGACAGTGTTTGGTCCCTTTCCAGTTTGAGTGTAAATTGTCGGTTTTGTATAAGTCACCCTTGATCCAAAAAGTGTCAAAACTGCTGATGAAACCATAACCTGTTGCTGTACAGAAATTGTTTAACCACTGGTGGAGCCCAAAAAGTAGGCTAAAACGTTCAGATGAGGATGACAAAGTGGGAATAGGACCGGAAAAGATGCAGCGTTTGCCCAGGCTTTCAATGGTTAAAGGCGCTGTATGTAAGAATGTGGCCAAAACGGTTACTGCACTCAAATTCAAAATACTGCCGCGAGTCGGGGAGACCCCCTCCCCTACAGATTCGAGGTTGCTGGACAGCGGCATGCTGGAGACTGATTTGTTTGCCCATGGACGGCTGCCGTGGCAGGGCCGTGTCACCGCGTCCGTGATCTTCAGTTTTCCAGCAAACCGTTCAAGCAAGTCTGGCTTCTCTGCTGCTAACGCTGCTGCTGGGATACAGCGGAAGAGCCGGCTGCTAATGTTATGTACTGGGACACTGCTAATGCTGCTTGCCGTGCTGCTGCAGCTCAGTCGTAACTGTAACTGATGCTGAGACTCTACTGACTGTGTGACTGGTAGACAGCCGTGGGTGGCGCAACAGGCCAAAACACAAATTCAAAACATAAACATGATTTGCGGACCGTAAAATATTTTTTTAAATGCGAATTCTGGCTGTACTATTGTTGTCGGTGAGATCAGTATGTTATATGAACATTATTCCTTAGTCTCTATAGGAGCTAAGTCTTATACTAGCTACTGAGATGCTTGACCCAGAGTAACCTGGTTGACGTGCCTCGCTAACTTACTGGTATCTCACCCTAACGTTACCGTTCCTGATGCTCAGTAAAAGAGTCCGGATGCTGGTCTTCTGGTGCATTATAACGAACATTTATTCGGATTTATTGACAACTGATCCAACAAAGAAAACGCCGGCAGTTAGCGCCACAGTGGTCAAAAACCTTTCGCCCTTCCAGGTCAAACACATGATGATCATGGTGAGGTCACATCCTAAAATACCTTAACTCACCAGGTGATAGTACAGTGCCCCCCAGTGCCGACACAGTGAATTACACAGTTAAAGCAAAACCTCCCAATAACATATTTGGCTCCTATAGTCTCTGTGACATATTAGGAGGATTTTATGACTATTTGCTTTAGATTTCTTACATATAGCTCCTTTAATGCGAGTGACTCAATCTTGTGCTGGAGTTTGATTGATTGTCTGGTTGTGGTCATTCGTCCCACAGTGCAACAGCACAGTGTGGACGGAGGGGTGAAGTTCAAGCAGCATGGGTGACAGTTCAATAAAATCTGTGACTCTGCCGCCAGAGAGGCAGTATGTTACAGTGCAGGGGAGTTTCATAAATCTCACGATGGCGTCGCCTAGAATAAGAAGTTCTGCTGTGTCCGTGTATTCAGAGCTGCTGTACATGGAGAGTTTAGGTGGAAGCTGGCGATTTACTGTGCTAACTGTATTAGTCACATTGGCACTGCAGGGGGAGGTGGCTTCGTTATTGGACAGCTGTGTGGAAAAGAGGGCATTGGCTGCATCAGTAGCTTGTCCTGGAGCATGAGTGGTGTTTACAATGGGGTCAACACTACACGTGGATAGTGGAACTGAAAGTCTGGGATGTTTACTAATGGGAGAGCTATCTCTGGAGTTGGGATTACGCGGAGAGCGGGGTCTTTTCAATGATGTTGTAATTCATTTGGCTACGGGAATCTGAGAAATGTGTGGGGAAATTGGGTCAGACTCAGCAGTGGCTTCAAGAGTGGCAAAGTGGTTAAAGAGCTGAAGCTGGCCATCTTCTCCACTTGGATCGTAAAGAGGAAGGGAAATTTTCCACGTGCCCCTTACCACCAATGTCCAGGAGGAGCAACCAGGAGCAAGAGATTCGCTGTCTGGCTATTCCAGACAAGTCAGCCGGGAGGACAGCTCCATCTGTCGCTGGAGAAGTTCCATGATAAGAGACTCAGTGGATTTCAACTCAGTTTTTATATCTGTGATTGTTGATGTCGCAGCCATCATTCGGGAGGAGACTTCAGTCGGATAAACGGAGGTGCTGGAACAGGTAAGGTGATTTATTCTGGTTAATCCTTGAGTGACGGTAACTGTTCATATAACGTTAGTTCACAGTCAGTGCCAGCAGGGAGATGGGTTGTACTGTGGTATGTGGCTCGCAGTCAGGCTGGTGAGGTGATCTGGAGACTGAAAGCAAAGAAAACAGAAAAAACTTCAGCAGGAAAGTTGATTGTATGGCTCCGTTGTTTACTTTGTGGTGGTTGTAGCAGTTTGAAAACAACCACCATAAAGGGCCCAGTTGCGGTGATCAGCTCTTATCTGGAGAAGCTGGGTATTGCTCGGTTCCCAGCCAACCAACACGGCAACGGGCCCGGTTGCCTTGATC
Organism: Epinephelus fuscoguttatus; assembly: GCF_011397635.1. NCBI lineage: Eukaryota > Metazoa > Chordata > Actinopteri > Perciformes > Serranidae > Epinephelus > Epinephelus fuscoguttatus. Next base: position 636,715 of record NC_064763.1, read on the forward strand.
TAGCTCTTATCGTTGGTATAGCTTGGTTCCCAGCCATCCAACACTAGGCAGCAACTCAGTTATTAAGAACAATAGCACTGGAAACTGAGAGTGTTTTCCAAAACAAAAACTTACCGGCAAAGGGCCCGGTAAGGGGCCCGGCTGCGGTGATCCAGCTCAGTAATCCGTCCACTCAGGCCGATATCAGGCGAAGGTATGTAGAAGGAGCGTGAAGGATGGCACGCTCGAATGAAGGTGGTTAAAAGCCGGTGTTTTGGTGGATATAGGCCAACGTGAGCCGCTCGTGTCTACTGCTGAGAGCGGTTCATAAAAACAATCCATGTCTGATGGTTATATTCCTGAGTGTGTTGAAACGATGTGGTTATAAACAAAAAGACTGTATCTGACGGGCACACATCGGTACACACAGATGCCAACACATGCGCAGTTGCTTCGAAATGGGCGAGGAGCGGAGCCAGACCTGGTCAGACCTGAAGTCTCTCAAAGGCAATTGTTTACTCCTCTTTTAATCTACTGTGTCAGTGTAGGTCATTAAACTCAAAGATACACTGAAGTATATAATGAGGCTCAGCAGACCTGCAGTGCTTCTTTGTGTGAGCTTATGTGCAAAGATGATGTGTGCTCTCCAGTCATACCATTGCCCCTTAAATGACCTTTGATCTAATGTGACCCAGAGGTCATGTGGCGCCCTCTCATTCCCACTGGTGTGGTGACAACCAGGCTAATTACCCACACTGCCTGTGAGATCCATGAAAGGAGTTATAGCTGTAGGATGAAAAAACACCATGATGCTGGTGCTCATTTATTGGTGCACTAGTGCCAATGAACATGGTGTGACTACAAATTAATTATAATCGAAGAAGCCTACAGTTAAAGAGACACCAGATAGGATTCTTTTTTTTTTAGCTTAGTGCCACCTAGCGTCAGCAGTGTTCCTCGCACTGTTGCAATGACCAAATTGACCGTGGGGATCAGAGATAATCAATAAAATGTAGGCTGTAAAGCCACCAGTATACCTCTATGTATATGTAGAATGAGAAGGTGTGTGGACACTACTAAATAAATGAGTAAACAGACCAAGCAACAATTATCAGATTTATCTGAAGAAAAAACAAATGGTAGTGCAAATAATTATACCAAAATGCACAGTACCAGCACAAACAACTCACAGTAAATTATACCAATATGTATAGTATCAGTACAAACAACTGTAGACACGTAAGGGATAATGTATAGTGAGCCGGTGACTGTTGAAAAATAACTCCCGACAGGGGAATGGGGGTTTCCATTCCCCTGAAGGGTATGGGGTGCCGTTTGTAAAGTGTCTCACGCTGAAAATAACATCAACATTTTGCCACATTTAGCTTCAAACAATGTTTAAAAAAGTATTGTGATTTTTTTAACGTCACCTTTTACCACATTTACAGCAATATTTGTTAACTTAGAAATATATTAAATAGTTAAATCTAAATATTAAATGTGGCACCTAAATGTTAAATGTTAAATCTAAATATTAAATCTAAATCTAAATGCTAAATCTAAATCTAAATCTAAATGTTAAATCTAAATATTAAATCTAAATCTAAATGCTAAATCTAAATCTAAATATTAAATCTAAATCTAAATCTAAATGTTAAATCTAAATGCTAAATATAAATATAAATATAAATATAAATGTTAAATCTAAATATTAAATCTAAATCTAAATGTTAAATCTAAATGTTTTGGGTGAAACTAAATATTTAGCTAATATGCAAATTCACACTGCCGGTCACCGGAAGTACCAAAATAAAAGCTTGAGATGGTCAGACTGTTTATAGAATCAAATAACGAATTAAAACCAACTTATCGGGGGAAATGGACACTTGAACATCCATTAGCGTGATAATAACTACCTAAAATAACAAGAAACGTGTTTGGAGAAATTTTATTTGATGTGTACTTTGAGCTGTTAGTGTCCCTTCTGAGGGAATCACCTTGTTGTTTACAAATACTTCCGGGTAGAAAACCAGCGGAGTTTAGCAACATATATATATGCACATCTCACGTTTTTCACGTCACTGTATCACCGTTTAGACTGATCTGGTGTTTGTAAAGCCTATAAACACTATGACTGAACAAACATTACTATCACGGTCTGAAATTAATAACATGGTTATCGTAGATTAGCGGGGCTAACTGTTAGCTGTTAGCCCCGTTAGCGGTGTCTGTAATGACTCACTAACTCTAAACGGTCCGTGAAGAACATATTTTTTCCAGCGGATGTCTTAGTTACAACATGATTGAGCTAACTGGAGTAGTTTAATGTCGTATCCGACAATGGGAGACATTTAACAGATGACGTCCTGATAGCAACACAAAACTGCTTTGCTAGCTCAATCATGTTGTAACTAAGACATCCGCTGGAAAAAAATATTTTTTTCACGGACCGTTTAAGAGTTAATGAGTCATTACAGACACTGCTAACGGGGCTAAGAACTGACGGTTGTTAGCTTAGCTTAGGTTGTTAATCCCTCAGAAGGGACACTAACAACTCAAAGTACACATCAAATAAAATTTCTCCAAACACGTTTCTTGTTATTTTAGGTAGTTATTATCACGCTAATGGATGTTCAAGTGTCCATTTCCCCCGATAAGTTGGTTTTAATTATAAACAGTCTGACCATCTCAAGCTTTTATTTTGGTACTTCCGGTGACCGGCAGTGTGAATTTGCATATTAGCTAAATATTTAGTTTCACCCAAAACATTTAGATTTAACATTTAGATTTAGATTTAATATTTAGATTTAACATTTATATTTATATTTATATTTAGCATTTAGATTTAACATTTAGATTTAGATTTAGATTTAATATTTAGATTTAGATTTAGCATTTAGATTTAGATTTAATATTTAGATTTAACATTTAGATTTAGATTTAGCATTTAGATTTAGATTTAATATTTAGATTTAACTATTTAATATATTTCTAAGTTAACAAATATTGCTGTAAATGTGGTAAAAGGAGACGTTAAAAAAATCACAATACTTTTTTAAACATTGTTTGAAGCTAAATGTGGAATTTTTTTTAGAAGGGAATTATTTTTCAACTGTCACTGGCTCACTATACATTATCCCGCTGAGAACATGGCTTACTACTAAAACATTCAACTGGCATCAGTATTATTAAATTGCTGGCAGAGTGTATTGACAGAGGAGAGGTGTTCACCAGACAAACTGTGGTCGTTTTCTGGAGCAGAGAAGAGGATTTTACTCCACTTCTCCCACACGGAGATGCTGGGTGGCCAGTAGCTGCGAAGGCTGCCCTCACATTTATGGCCAGTGACCGATATGATCTCCCTGCTCTCCAGGCCAGCTTGGGAGAGCTGTGTGGACAAACGTTAACTGATTTTGATGCTCCTCAGTCTAAGGCCATTGCTCTGGCGTCCCTAACAAAGGAGCAGCAGAGCAGCGGTGATACCTCAAGAAATAAACGCTGCAGAATTTGTTGATTGACCAATCAGAATCAAGTATTTAAGAGTTGCCATGTTCTAAAGTGGAATTATACCAATATGCACATGTAAACGGTTCCAACTGTAGAAAAAACAGTACCGTATGGAAATGATGTGGCCGGTTGGAGCTCAAATTGAATGGGAAAAAAGTTCAGCGTTCACTTAGCTGGGCATAGCAGGGCGATGTCCGTCAATAGCTGCCTCTGTGAGAAGAGAACAGAAGGAAGGGGTAGGGCTTCACTGTCCGAGGGCTGCTGTGGAATGGCAACGAGGATGTCAGCCAACCAACACTCACTACCCGGTCCCTGGTGTCAGCAATTTGCGATACTGGTTGACAGGCGAGCGGCTTCCCCGGAGGTTCCCCTAACTGTGTCACATGGGCAGAAGGGAAGGCGACCGGAGCTCAGCCGGTTTCCTTCTCCACATTTTGACTTATTTTATCCTACTTGGTTCTATTTCTCCCTCTCTGGGAGCCTGGGCTCACCGCACAGCAGCCCACTGCATCCATCTATCCATCCACCCCTCCCTCCCTCGTTGCCCCGCACATATACCCCCGAGGCTCAGCTCTCTCTCACCGCACAGCGGTCCTCCACATCCCTCCCTCGCCACCCGGCACATATACGCCTGAGCCTCGTGCCTCTCCTTGACCAACTAACCTAAATACTACAAACACACTACTAACTGAAAACCTACAATAAAATACACTATGCTAATAATACAATTTGACAAATTACTAGCTATTCTCTCTGCTCTACTACTCTCTCTGCTCTGATCCAACCTACTCGCTATCAGTTTGATAACTGTGGACAGAATGGTTTTATAGTAAGGGGAGGAGTAAAGGGAGGAGGGCAGGCTTTAGCATGGACGGTTAGTGATGTCATTCGCCCCGCAAAGGGTCATTTGCCTCCAATGTAATGTAATGTAAATTCAAATGTAGTGACCAGGTTTCAAGCTGTAGAGGGCACTCCATACCATAAAAAATAAAATAAAATGTATATTTTCAACAGTTTGCACTAAACTGTCAAGATTTTGAGCATGATCAGTTAGTAACACTACTATACAACCAGAAACATTGATTATCAGCTGAAAAAAATGGTTTTAGTTACTCTTTAACTCTCTTAAAAATTAACAAAATTAAATTATTTGTCAAAAACTATTTGCCAAACAGTGTGGCTAATCATCATTGTCAGGACATGAACTTATGAAATATCATAAAAAATCCACAGTACACTGGAGGGGGGCTTTAACTCTGCAAAGGTTGATTCTGATAAAGTGAAGCAGAAATTCATTTGAATGACGGACTACATCCGGTAAACGTGAATGACGCGTGATTCAACGGCAGAATGCACTTTTCACGGCAAAAACAACAAGGTAAGAGAGATATTACAAATACATATTGGCGAAAAGATTTCTGTTGTTCTTTGGCCTGTAGCTCTCTGATAGTTTGGGTTAGAGTGAGTTCTGCATAACGCTTGGTTGAGTTAGAGCCCGAAATATACCGAGTGGGTCGGGATATCGGTGCTGTATGGAGTTGTTGGAGTTAGTTGTTGTTGTTGTTGTTGTTGTTTATTTAGTTGCTGTTTGAGCTCTGTTTTGGCCATGTAAAAACGGTTTTTACAGCCTTGTAGCCCAGGTTCTGCTGTTTAATTTGATGTGCAACATCAGTATGTTCTTTGTGATCAGTGTATTGTTTCACACTGTGCTTGCAAAATGGGGTTTAACAGGTTTTAACCACTGGTTGACATAGCAATCTAATGTTAAACACAATAAGTTATTTAGCAGTCATCATTTGAGAACTTGCTTGACAGCTACGACATAAGCACAGATGGACAGCGTCATTCAGCCAGGTGACTCTTTCTATTGATCTGACAGAGCAGAAGACTCTGGTGAAAGAAAGGGAGTGGAGGTGTGTGCTTAATGATAAATTAGGACTGGTGTGACAATATGAATGTGAGGTGCTATCCTATTCTTGCTTACCCTGCGCCACAAGGAGAAAAAAACACCCTGGATCACTGCCATACACTATTCAGTGGTGGTTGCAGAGCACCACTGCCTGTGTACGGGACCATGCGGCTGTCTTGTTGAGGTGAGGTTGAGATATGTAAACATACTTCAACACATCCCCGGGTGACATGAGAGATGAAGTCAATCAGAGGATAGAGCATGTTCCAGGACATCGATGTCATCAGTGAATTCACTGAGTCTGTGGTGGATTTCATTTGTAAAACAACAGAAGCAACTGCATCCAAAACTGCAGTTGAATCACTCCACAACCAGAAACCATGAATTAACAGAACCATCCAGGATGCTATAAAGACACACACTGCAGCCTGTCTTTAAACATGGATGATTATAAAGCAGCAGCCTACATTGAAAAAAGAAATGACTACCTTTCAATGCATATGCTAAAGGAGCTGATGAGATCACATTTCAGTGTAGTCATACCATGTACTTTTGCATTAATAAATGATTGATTTAAGTTAACTCTTTAGCTAAATTAACACTGGAATACAGACAAATTTGCCTAAGATGGTCACATCACCTCAACATCTGGTCGCACAAAGATCAACAAAGATGTTGGAAGCTTCAGCAAAAACAACGGGGAAGTTGACAACCTATCAATCAATCAATCAATTTTACTTATAAAGCCCAATATCACAAATCACAATTTGCCTCACAGGGCTTTACAGCATACGACATCCCTCTATCCTTTGGACCCTCACAGCGGATAAGGAAAAACTCCCCAAAACAAAAACCTCAGGAAGAGCAACTGAGGAGGGATCCCTCTTCCAGGACGGACAGACGTGCAATAGATGTACAGAACAGATCAGCATAACAAATTAACAGTAATCCACATGACACAATGAGACAGAGAAAGAGAGAGAGAGAGAGAGAGAGAGAGAGAGATGCAGGTAATGACAGTAGCTTACAACAACATTATTGAAAGTAATAATATTATAGTTATAGTTCTGGCTACTCTGGTACAATATGTTGAAAGTATGTATTAATATCTGGCAGTATACAAGTGTGACAATAGTCATATGTGTATAATAACAGTAGAAGTATGACTAATGACTAATGATGGCAGCAGCAGCAGGAGGCATCTGGCAGGACCACGGCAGCAGCACAACCACACATGTCACGCTGTCCAGGCACCGCTGCGATATGAGTTAATCTGAGAGACAGTGGAGCACAAAGGCTCCGGAGAAGAAGCCGAGTTAGTGACATCCAGAATGGCCAAGTTAGCAAGATGCAGTAATAGAATACGAGAGAGAGAGAGAAGGAGAGAAGGAGAGAAGGTGCCCGGTGTATTATAGGGGGGTCCTCCGGCAGACGAGGCCTAAGTCAGCCTAACTAGGGGCTGGTACAGGGCAAGCCTGCGCCAGCCCTAACTATAAGCTTTATCAAAGAGGAAAGTCTTAAGTCTAGTCTTAAATGTGAAGACGGTGTCTGCCTCCCGGACCGTAACAGGAAGATGATTCCACAGGAGAGGAGCCTGATAGCTAAAGGCTCTGGCTCCTGATCTACTTTTGGAGACTTTAGGGACCACGAGTAACCCTGCGTTCTCAGAGCGCAGTGTTCTGGTGGGATAATATGGCACTATGAGCTCTCTATGATGGAGCTTGACCATTTAGAGCTTTATAAGTTAACAGTAGGATTTTAAATTCAATTCTGGATTTTAAAGGGAGCCAGTGCAGAGAAGCTAAAACAGGAGAAATATGATCTCGTTTCTTAGTTCCTGTTAGTACACGTGCTGCTGCATTCTGAATTAGCTGGAGAGTTTTTAAGGACTTGCTAGAGCTACCTGATAATAGAGAGTTACAGTAATCCAGCCTTGAGGTAACAAAAGCGTGGACTAATTTTTCTGCATCTTTTCGGGTCAGGAAAGGCCTAATTTTCGCAATATTACGCAGATGAAAAAATGCAGTCCATGAGGTTTGTTTTAAATGAGAATTAAAAGACAAATCTTGATCAAATATTACTCCGAGGTTTCTTATGGTAGTGCTAGAGGCCAGAGCAATGCCATCTAGAGAAACTATGTCATCAGATAAAGAGTCTCTGAGTTGTTTGGGGCCAAGAACAATAACTTCAGTTTTGTCTGAATTTAACATCAGGAAATTGGTGCTCATCCAGGTTTTTATGTCTTTAAGGCAGTTATGGAGTTTAGTTAATTGATTACTTTTGGAGACTTTAGGGACCACGAGTAACCCTGCGTTCTCAGAGCACAGTGTTCTGGTGGGATAATAAGGCACTATGAGCTCTCTAAGATATGACAGAGCCTGACCATTTAGAGCTTTATAAGTTAACAGTAGGATTTTAAATTCAATTCTGGATTTTAAAGGGAGCCAGTGCAGAGAAGCTAAAACAGGAGAAATATGATTTAGTTTCTTAGTCCCTGTTAGTACATGTGCTGCTGCATTCTGAATTAGCTGGAGAGTTTTTAAGGACTTACTAGAGCTACCTGATAATAGAGAGTTACAGTAATCCAGCCTTGAGGTAACAAAAGCATGGACCAATTTTTCTGCATCTTTTCGGGTCAGGAGAGGCCTAATTTTCGCAATATTACGCAGATGAAAAAATGCAATCCGTGAGGTTTGTTTTAAATGAGAATTAAAAGACAAATCTTGATCAAATGTTACTCTGAAGTTTCTTATGGTAGTGCTAGAGGCCAGAGCAATGCCATCTAGAGAAACTATGTCATCAGATAAAGAGTCTCTGAGTTGTTTGGGGCCAAGAACAATAACTTCAGTTTTGTCTGAATTTAACATCAGGAAATTGGTGCTTATCCAAGTTTTTATGTCTTTAAGGCAGTTATGGAGTTTAGTTAATTGATTACTTTCTTCTGGCTTCATCGATAAATACAACTGTGTATCATCCGCATAACAATGGAAATTTACAGAGTGATTTCTAATGATGTTACCTAAAGGAAGCATATATAGAGTAAATAGGATTGGTCCAAGCACAGAACCTTGCGGAACTCCAAAACAAACTTTAGTACGTAAGGATGATTCATTATGAACGTCAAAAACTGAAAACGGTCAGATAAATAAGCTTTAAACCAGCTTAGTGTAGAACCTTTTAAGCCAATTAAGTGTTCCAGTCTCCGTAGCAGAATTTGATGGTCAATTGGGTCAAATGCTGCACTAAGATCTAATACAACAAGTACAGAGACGAGTCCTTTGTCTGAAGCAATCAGAAGGTCATTTGTAATTTTAACTAGTGCTGTCTCAGTGTGATCATGCACTCTAAATCCTGACTGAAATTCCTCAAATAAATTATTATCATGGAGAAAATCACACAGCTGATCTGCGACTACTTTCTCAAGGATCTTTGACAGAATGGGAAGATTAGATATTGGTCTATAGTTGGCTAACACCTCTGGATCCAGGGTGGGCTTTTTTAGTAGAGGTTTTATTACAGCTACCTTAAAAGACTGTGGTACATAGCCTGTTAATAAGGATATATTGATCATATGTAATATATGAGTGTTAACTAAAGGAAAGACCTCCTTAAGTAGCCTAGTTGCGATGGGGTCTAAGAGACACGTTGATGATTTAGATGAAGAAATCACTGCGGTCAATTCTTGAAGAGGAATTGGGGAGAAGCAATCTAAATATATATTAGGTCTTACAGCTGTGTTTGAGGTTAGATAGGTACTATCTGAGGACAGGAGGTCATGAATTTTGCCTCTAATAGTTGGAATTTTGTCATGAAAAAAACTCATAAATCATTACTGCTAAGGGCTAAAGGAATACAAGGCTCAATAGAGCTTTGACTCTCAGTCAGCCTGGCTACAGTGCTGAAAAGAAACCTGGGGTTATTCTTGTTTTCTTCTATTAATGCTGAGTAATAGTTTGCTCTGACATTGCAGAGGCCCCTCTTATAAGTTTTGAGACTGTCTGCCCAGATTAAATGAGATTCTTCCAGTTTGGTTAATCGCCAATTCCTTTCAAATTTTTGCGATATTTGTTTTAACTTATGGGTTTGAGAGTTATACCAAGGAGCGAACTTTCTTTGTTTTGTTAACTTCTTTTTAAGAGGAGCTACAGAGTTGAGTGTTGTTCGCAGCGAGCCTACGGCGCTATCGACAAAATGATCAATTCGGGAGAGGTTAAAGTTGGTACGGGAAACCTCTGTTACTGAAGGACTTGGTATTGAATTTAACAACGGAGTAATCATTTCCTTAAATTTTGCACTATCTGATAAACATCTAGTATAGTAACTGTTGCTGAGTGGCATGTAATCAAGTAAAAAGAAATAAAAAGTAATCAGATAATGATCCGATAGCAAGGGATTCAATTTCAATTCCATACGTGAGAACTACATTGAGGGTATGGTTAAAACAATGAGTGAGTTCATGTACACCCTGACTGAAGCCAATGGAGTCTAATAATGAGATAAACGCGGTAGCCAGGGAGTCATTATCAACGTCAACATGAATGTTAAAATCGCCTACAATAATAACTTTATCTGATTTAAGAACTAAACTGGATAAAAACTCTGAGAATTCAGACACAAATTCAGAATATGGGCCAGGAGCACGGTACACTATAACAAATAAAAGTGGCTGCAAGGTTTTCCAGGTCGGATGTAAAAGACTAAGAACGAGGCTTTCAAATGAATTAAAATCTAGTTTAGGTTTGACGCCACCTTGTTCGCCATTAAACACGATGTTGTTTTGAAGGGACAAGGGATGCATGAAAACTCACCAAACGTGGCATACACATCACAGGTTGCAAGTCCTGTTGTCTGATGTGATTTTTGTGCTTTGATGCACCAAGATGGCTCAGCAGCGCCCCCTAGAATATTTCAATTAAGCAGCCCCCAAAACTGCTTTGACCTGCATGTATGAAACTTGGTAGGCACCTGTAACACTCAATGACGTTTAAAAAAAAGCCTCTTGGAGCCATGCTCCAAACCCAACAGGAAGTCCGCCATTTTGAATTTACTTGTGCCACTTTTGTGCATTTTTGCCCATTTCCAGGCCTTGTAAATTAACAAACTTGTCCTACAGATTTAATCAGATTGGCTCCAAACTTGGTGTATGTCAGCGTGACTACGTTGTGACCAAACATTATCACAGGATTTGCCCAATGTTGAATGGTGCGCCCGCTGCTGAGCGTTGAATCTTGAGTTCTCGCCATGAAAAACGAAATTGCTGTAGCTGTGGCATAAATGGTCCTGTCTCCACCAAACTTCACATGATTCATATTAGTCCCGCCCTGAACACATTTTCATTACCATATTTCCTGATACTCATAGACCCACCTAGTGGCGACAGGAAGTATGTCTAATCAAATACTTATCTTTCGATTTATCTGAAAGTTACATGCTGTGGTGTATATTTGATGTACAAAAACATGATGTATAATTAGTGCGCTCTCCAACTTCCCCTAGTGGAAAGAGGAAGTGATACAAAGAAGTCTCTTGATGTCATGGTAAAATCCCAACAGGAAGTCAGCCATTTTGTTTTGAATTTTTTCCTTATGGCGATTTCCACAACTTACATTTGAACAAACTCCTCCTAGGGATTTCATGCGATCGACTTCAAATTGGCTACAGATCATCCTGAGAACATGCTGATCAAAAGTTATCAAAAGCTTTTCTCTATGTCAAGGGGCGTGGCCGCTAGGACGTGACAAATTTTGGCGACTTTTCGTTTTCTTGCCATTGAATTTCGAACGGCTCTCCCTCCCACATACTTGATCTCAGCAGCTTCAAACTTGCTGAACATGATGATGGCTCTGCCCTGAACGACCCGATATGTTAATATCCCACCTTACTCATAGCGCCCCCCGGTGGTATCAGGAAGTGACCAGTTTTTACTTTAACATGTACGAATGCCACAAACTTGACTGCATCAACTTCATTCCACTTCTAATGCATGCAGAACAAGTTGGTGAGCTATGTTATGAATGCTGTGAAGCTACGTCTAATGGTGTCCCTGTGGCGGCGTGGTGACTATCGATCCCTCGCCACTAAATACGTTTGGCTTTTTGATGGCTTCAGCGAACTCATCTCCTCATGAAAATTGATATACAGTTCAAGAATGGCAAGCTCTTACTTCTGATAGGGGCGTCGCCCATGGGGGGGGGGGGGGGGACAAAATGTCTCTATAGCGCCCCCTTGAAATTTTCTTCAAAAGTTATTAAAAGTTTTTCTCTGTGTCAAGGGGCGTGGTCGCTATGGCGGCTCCCTCGCCACCAAACATGTTTGGCTTTTTGATGGCTTCAGCAACCTCATATCCTCATGAAAATTGACAAACAGGTCAAGAATGGCGAGCTCTTGCATCTGATATGGGCGTCGCCCATGGGGGGGACAAAATGCCTCTATAGCGCCCTCTTGAAATTTTCAAAAAACCCTCCCCATAGGGTTTTTTTTTTGGAGTAGGAACATGAAAATTGGTACACATGTGTATGTTCTCCAGACGCACATTAAAGTCTCTGGCACCAATAGTCTACTCCAAACAGGAAGTCTGCCATTTTGATTTTGACTTGTCATTTTGGCGTGATTTCCACATGTTGTATTTTAACGAGCTAGTCCTGGGGATTTCATCCAATCGACTTCAAATTTTTTACAGATCATCCAGAGACCATGCTGATCAAAAGTTATTAAAAGCTCTTATCTATGTCAAGGGGCGTGGCTGCTATGGCGCCTCCCTCGCCACCAAATATGTTTGGCTTTTGATGGCTTCAGCGACCTCATATCCTCATGAAAATTGATACATAGGTCAAGAATGGCGAGCTCTTGCATCTGACTCCAAACAGGAAGTTGGCCATTTTGATTTTGACTTGTCATTTTGGCGTGATTTCCACATGTTGTATTTTAACGATCTAGTCCTAGGGATTTCATCCAATCGACTGTAAATATTTTACAGATCATCCAGAGACCATGCTGATCAAAAGTTGTGCTTTGCATGTCTGTAGTTCAAAGGGAGTGGCTGCTATGGCGCTGCCATTTTTGATCCATCGCCATGCATATTCAAGCAGCTCTCTCTCCCACATAATTCATCCAAACTGCTTCAAAATTTCTGTACATGATAAGAGCCTCGCCCTCAACGCCTCCATATGCTTGTAGGCAATCTTGCTCATGGCGTCCCCTTGTGGAAACAGGAAATGCCATCTTTTACACTGACAAACACCAACCTCAAGCTCCTGACCTGATCAACTACATTTTGTGGCCACATGATGATCAAGTTGATGAATCTCCACAGTGACACACGTGTTCTGTCATGTTGCAGGCTGCAGGCGGTGGCTACTTTTCATCCTTCGCCATGGAATATCAACTTGCTCCCCATAGGGGTTTTTTTGGAGTAGGAAGATGAAACGTCACACCATGTCAGGATAAACTTACTCTGAGTTTTCATATAACCACTTCAGTGATGCGTGCTGCTGGCCCCCCGTGGTGGCATGGGAGAGGTTGGGCCCGATCACAGCTGCTTGCAGCATTAATTTAACATGTTCTCTTTGGCAATTACAGTTTTTGAGCAAATCAGTACACAAAAATAAAGCAAAACCAATTAAGTAAAAAGAAAACACCAAGGATATGCTGATTTCTTTTTCCTTTTTTGAAAATTTCAGTTCAACTTGAAATTTGTCAGTTACCAATCAATAAAGAAACTTAAGCACTGGCATATTTTTCATGGTGTTACTCTGGTAATGACCGTACAAACAACCACCCACCTGTTTTTGTGCTTAACTGAAGTTCCCTGAAAGACAAAAACAAAGCCCCTTTATAAGAGTGTGTCACTGGGAGCTGATAAGGCTGATATCATAGCAAATTAAACAGAGGAGAGCAAGTCAATATTGAAGGTGAAATCTGCCAGAGCATTAGCATGATCAATGATTCGACTGGTGGAAGGACACAATACATTTTTCCAGAACGAATAGATTTGTTGAGTCTATTAATGACCTTCTATTCTAGCCCATTTTCTCTATTCTATTCTGAACTACACAGTGCCTTCCATAACTAGGCCAGTTCCTACTTTATAAATCAATATTCCTATCCCCATCTTTACTCGATCATAACAATTTAGTTGAATGCTAGGAATCATGTTTTCTTAATCCAGATTAACTCATTCCACCTCTGTATCTATAGAACATATGAAAATGATTCATGGATACAGTATGCTCCATTATATTTGAGACTGTCTTGTGTCAGAAGGAATTAACATTAGAAAGATCTTGATCGCTGCAGTTAGTACTAATGCTGGTGAAAATTTTCCAACCTTGACATGATGAATAATTAACTTTGCAAGTATTACCCAAACCAAGCCCTAAAACACAACACTAATAGGCTGATATACAAGAAAATTGTCAATTTGAACATGTTGTTTTCAGGTTTGGGGGTCATTACCTTTACACATGCTATGAGTCCTCCTATGGGTTCTCTCCGGCAGGGTCCCCCCAGGCACCAGTGCAAACACGTATTGGCCTACGTATGTATTAAGACAGACTGGGGCAGAGATCTAGGGTAAAGTCTCTACTTCTAAAGTAACTCTGTGGCTCAGACTTCATTTGCTACCAGACTAAGCCTATTGTAACAGCAAATAAAACAATATTGATTTTGCAAGTGGCAACATGGCTGTGCATCTTATTGATCAGGATCAAGCACTTATCACTCTCCAGACCCAGAGTGTGATAATGTTATGCTCAGGTCTCAGGTCTTAATTACAACAGTGGCCTTTACATGGTTCCAAGCCTAATGATGCTCAATAACACTGCTGTGTCTGACCTTCCTTTTCAGCCAGGCAAAAGTTTGTGTTGTTCTTACACATGACAACATTTTACCTTGTTTGACCTCTCTGTTGCGTACTGTTGGTATTTAATCTTTAATGTTTCTCCTTGGCATCGTATATACCTACAAAGTGTTGCTCAATTACTGTCAGTAGAGATACATACATGCCTGTGAGTAGATGAAGAATCAGGATGTCCTTGTGTACATTGTGTTTCCTCTGTGACAGACAATTCAGAGTCTCATGTTTGACCCCTACTGAAGCTGCACATTCTGCTGAAGTGCCCTTGAACAAGACACTTAGCCCCAGTGGTAGAAGGGAACTGAGTACATTTACTCAAGTTACTGAAGTTACAAAGTACAAGTACAATAGGGAAATTTTGCATTTTTTACTTCAGTACAATTATTTAATAATTTATGTATTAGTTACTGCACATAAACTATAGGAAAATATACAAGTGCAGCTGAAATGATTGTCATATCCACGTCTGTGTTTCTCAGTTCCCTCCCTTGTGTGTCTCACTCTCTCCTAGGGGCGGGTCCCTGGCGCAGGCAGTAGGAGGAGCCACCAAACTCGATCTCCGAAACCCCTACCACCTGGTCCACATCCGAAACGGAGATGAATGCAAAACACCCCCCTCAGCCACTTTGAGTATCTTGTCATGCCCTTTGATCTAACCAACGCGCCGGCCGTATTCGAAGCGCTGGTTAATGATGTGTTGAGGGATTTCCTGAACCGTTTTGTGGTCGTCTATTTAGATGATATCCTGATCTTCTCCCGCACCATGGCGGAGCACATCACACATGTCCGGCTGGTGCTTCAACGGCTCCTGGAAAATTGGTTGTATTTGAAAGCGGAGAAATGTGAGTTTCACTCTGCCTCTGTTACATTCCTGGGATACATCATCAAGAGCGGGCAGGTGAAGGCGGACCTGGAAAAGATTAAAGCAGTGGTAGAGTGGCCGGTTCCAGCTTCAGTCAAGCAACTTCAGAGATTCCTCGGTTTCGCCAACTTTTATCAGAAGTTCATCAAGAACTACAGCACCATCACGGCCCCTTTAACCCGACTCATCTCCTCCAAGGTCCCGTTCTCCTGGCCCCATCAAGCTGATGCTGCTTTCCGTCTCCTCAAGGAGCGCTTCACTTCGGCCCCTGTCCTCACTCAGCCTGATTCCTCTCTGCAGAGTATTCTGGAGGTGGATGCCTCGGATGTCGGGGTGGGGGCGGTCCTGTCCCAGCGTGGTGAGTCCACCCAGAAGCTGCATCCCTGCGCCTTCTTCTCCTGGAGAATCTTGCTTACATCCAGACAGCCAAGCGCCTAAACCCCCACCAAGCCCGGTGGGCATTGTTCCTTTTGTCCGTTTCAACTTCACCATCACGTACCGCCCCGGCTCAAAAAACATCAAGCCAGATGCGCTGTCCAAACAGTTCTCCCTCCAAGAGTCCCCCTCGAGCCCTGACACCATCATGCCTCCCTCCTGTGTGGTAGGGGCAGTCACGTGGGAGATCGAGACCAGCATAAGGCAGGTTCAGCACGATCAGCCGGACCCCCCTGACAGACTTTCTGTCCCGGACTCTGTGAGGTCTCAGGTCCTGCAGTGGGGGCACAGCTCCCGCATCGCCTGCCATCCGGGTTATACCAGAACCCTCCAACTCCTTCAGCGGCACTTCTGGTGGTCCACCATGGATGCGGACACACGAGCCTTTGTCGCTGCCTGTCAGGTGTGTGCCCGTGGGAAAGCCTCTCACCAACCGCCTGCTGGTCTCCTCCGCCCTCTGCCGGTTCCCTGTCGTCCCTGGTCTCACATCGCTGTGGACTTCGTCACCGGGTTGCCCCCATCCCAAGGTAATACCACTACACTCACCATCGTTGAGTCTGGTTCATTTCGTTGCACTCCAGAAGCTTCCCTCGGCCCGGGAAACAGCGGACCTCCTGGTGCATCATGTGTTCAGACTCCATGGCATCCCCTCGGAAAACGTTTCTGATCGGGGCCCTCAGTTCACGTCGCAGGTTTGGAAGGCTTTTTGTTCTGCTTTGGGGGCACCAGTCAGTTTGTCCTCCGGTTTCCATCCTCAGACTAAGGGGCAGGCGGAGCAAGCTAACCAGGACCTGGAAGCAGCCCTGCAGTGTGTGGCTGCCCAGAATCCTGCTTCCTGAAGTTCTCATCTGGCTTGGATAGAATATGCACACAATTCCCTCTCCAGCCTGGCAAGAGGTATGATGCTGTTTGAGTGTGTTCTCAGATATCTTCCCCCTTTGTTCCCAGCTCAGGAGGAGGAGATCGCTGTCCCATCAGTGCAGCATCATCTCCGCCGCTGATGTAGGATCCGTGCTCCTGCCCCCATGTATTGCCCAGGTCAGAGAGTTTGGTTGTCCTCTAGAAATATTCCTCTTAAATCCTGCAGCTCCCCCCTTCTTCTTCTTAAATCTGACAGATTCTTCATGTTGCTCGGATCCCAAACATAATAAATACTTAAATATCAACAATGTAAAAATGGTAGCACATCTCAAATTGCCAAGTTAAGGAGGCGGACAAAGTACTCACATTTGACTTCTTTTAATGGCTCACATCAAAAAACAAACACTTACATCTGACTTAAATATCAACATTTTTCATATAATGTAATTTAAAAAAGCGTTGCAAGTGCTGTATGTGCTTTCATTTTTGGCCAGCATAGTTTTAATATATGTACTAAAATAGCAATAAATTGTGATTCAAAATAAATTACAGTGTGTGTGTTATGATAATGAAGATGCAATAGTGTGGCTCAGTGATGTGTTTTTAGTAGTTCTTGGACAACAACAGAGCTCTATAGTACAAAAGAAGAAGATATATCAGGCTTTAGCAGACAATACTTTAGGGCTGTCCCAAACGATTCTTTTTCTAGCAATTAATGTAGTGATTATTTTTTTCGATTAATCAACTAATCTAACGATTCATTTTTTGAGCAGTTCAATGATTATTTTTTCGATTATCAATTATTTTTCCATTATTTGATTAATGAGGCAATTTAAAGAATATGAATACCAAAAAATTTCTTATTAACATTTATTAACATTGATTGAAACATCAGTGTTTCCCCTACCATTATATAACCCACCCACCCCTCCCCCCTTGAAGGTCAAGTTAATTCTATTTCATTTTATTTTCTATATAGTGCCAGATTACAACAGAAGGATTAGTGAAAACTCTGAGTACGTTGAGCTTGAGATGAGGGAAACTCTGGGTCAGAAAGCCAGCTCAGCAAGTCAGTTACTATGGCAACTTACTCCATGAAGCAAACCTGCTGGCTCACAGATTTGCTTCATCTAAGCCTGAGGCTGAGCGTATTGCACTCAGGACAAGCCATGTCTCGCTTGTCCTGAGTGAATGAATTTGTGGATGTTGAGGCACAGTTTATTCAGAGGCTGCTGCATAAGGAGAAGGTGATTAGACCCCGTTTGATTGTCTCCCTGGAGGAATGTCTGTATGAAAGATACTGTTTGACCTCACAGTTTTTCATTTATCTTACAATCTGTTCCACCCACATATATCAAATATTACACATTGTGGATTTATAGTATCATCGGAGCAAATTTTATGCATTGTCCTTTGATTCTGTCCTTTGATTTGAGCTGGACAAAATGTAAAACATATAATTAAATTATCAGGTTGATAATGTCAGAAGGGCCTTTGGCACAGATTGCTGAGACAATCCCTGAAGCCCCTTTTGAATTCAAAATGACGGAAAATCTTCATAACCGAAGTTATGGGTTCTTGAGGCAAATTTGTTCCTCATGAGGAGAGGCATTTCTGTGCAAAGTTTCATGCCCCTACGACATAGGGGACATGAGATATGCCCATTCAAAGTTTGCAATTTTAATTGGCTGCTATAGCGCCCCCCTTTGGCCAATTGATGAAATATTGCTTCATTTGCATCCTCCCAGGACCCTCTACCACTGTGCCAAATTTCACATGGATTGACCAAGTCAATGAGGAGAAAAAAATGTGGAACAGACACACAGACACACCCACAGACACACACAGACAGAGTTTTCGTCATTATATAGTAACGTGTTTGGATAGGAAAAGATTTGGCCTCTATCTGTAAGGATTTATAAAACAGTACTCCCCGAATGTACTGGGGATCTCAGTCATAGAATAATGGGCTCAGAGGGAGCACTGCCACTCAAGGTTCTGTTGTCAATCGTTGAATCTAGGTACTAGGTCAATCAATGGTTTCTCTCTCTCTCTCTCTCTCTCTCTCTCTCTCTCTCTCTCTCTCTCTTCAGTGATCTTCTAAGATCAGTGGAGGAGGGAGAAAAATCAGTGGAGTAAAGTAATCACTTGGCGGAAGATACAGTGAAGCCTGAGGCTCATCCAGGTACCTGACTTCCATTTCATGCATTAGCAGCTGCATCACAAACACAGCTCTAGTCTGTACTCCCATCTTAAACAACATGAGCAGCCAGACGCTCCATGCACCTAGTGACCTATTTCTCCCCAGAGGAAACTCCCAGATTGCACTGCAGCACACCGCTACTGTCTACCCAATAGCTGGCTATTGTTCTGCAGTCCTACACACTCAGGCTGTGACAACAGCGGCCATACCACATTTCCAAAATGCCAATTGGCAAAAATATGCCTTCCTGCCTCTGACATCATCAGCTAATGTGTATGGAGACAATGTCATGTTGTGCCCATACAGTGCCTGTTCAATGATGCAATAGTTTTACAGCTCCACATCTACAAAGTGGTGCAGTGATCCATTTAGAAATTTGAATAAAATTGCTCCATTTAAATTGAGTAATTTACCATCAAGTTGAGGAGTCTTAGATAGATAGATAGATAGATAGATAGATAGATAGATAGATAGATAGATAGATAGATAGATAGATAGCATTTATTGTCCCATGGGGAAATTCTTTGGCATGTTGATGATGTTGCACAGCTACCTAAATTTATTTCACTCACTTATACAAATTATTCTACCTCAGACACGCTCTCTCTGGAGCAGCCTTCACTGTATGCCTGCTATTACCTTTGGCTGGCTTGAGAGGAGAGTGGGTGGAGGGTCACAGTGGGTGGCTGGGAGAGGAAGCCATGGGTTTGTATTTATTTAACAATTCTAAAATGCAAATGATTGTATACACTGAAGAGCCACTGTAACAAAGGACCTAAGGGAAAGGTCAGCAGTTTTTCTGAAGGGTCAGACAAAGAAGAGATGGCCAATGCATTAAATACTAACTAGACAGATTTCAGTGTCTCTAGGTCTCAGCATCCATATTGTTTATGTATGGGGTCATTATGGGCCAGTCATGTCTGTTAGGGTTATCCATTTTAAGCTAACCTTGTTTAGCTTTAGTAGCTTTGTTAGTTTGCACAGGAGCAGAGGTGAGAGGTACTGCAGCTGTTAACTATGATGTATATATGGAAGAGTCAGCTTTTAATTTACTTAGTAGACATGGTCAAATTTTGGCTATCACTTTATATTTAGATACAGATACTACTACTACAACTAGAGTTGTCTCCTTATAACCTAATAATAATAACTTTAATTTATATAGCGCCTTTCAAGAAGCCCAAGGTCATTTTACAATGCATAATAATGAAACAATAACACCAACAGGACAGTACAATACAACACAAGCAGTACAGAAAGGCAACAAAACTTTAACAAACAACAGAGGAAAGCAGAGAAACTGTGTGATGGTACACTGGGCTTGAGATGGATTATTGAATTAAAAAGCCATGGTGAACAGGTGAGTTGTGAGGGTGGATGTGAAAATGTCCAGTGAAGGGGCGTTGCGGATAGGATGACCTTCTAATCACTGCTTACTGATAGGACGTAAGGAAACTGTTATGATTTAAATATTCTCTGCAAATTAGTGGCCTTTTAAGGTGGTAGTACTGCAAAAATCGTCTTTCTCCCTTGAACGCTCTGCATAGTCTATTCATATGCAACGAAACACAAAACTACAAGTATTAATAGTATCCAAATAACTTTAAATTAAGCACTTCTAACTCAGAATATGTTCCTCATTCTAAAGTGAGGTATTGCTTATGAAAAATTCATTTGTAATTTGACACTACTTAAACCATGCAACTTCCCTATTCTAAAGTTGCCTCATCTTAATACCATTATAAATCCATACAACTACTGCAATGAACAGACCTTCTTAAATAAGGCAGTTCATTACACTTTTTCTGTTTACGGGAAATCCGTGTGTCATATTTCACATCGTGTCCTTACGGTTCTCTCTCTCTCTCTCTCTCTCTCTCTCTCTCTCTCTCACACACACACACACACACACACAATGAAATAGTCACACACGTGCACACTTACCCCCTTTCCACCAAAGCAGTTCCAGTGCTGGTTCGGGGCCAGTGCTGGTGCTGGTTCTCAGTTGGTTCAACTTGTGAACCAGCTGAGAACCAATTTGCTTTTCCATGGCTCGAGGTGGTTAGGGTGCCACGTCATTGCGTCACTGTATGCGTCAGTTACGTTGAACAACAACAACAACAACAACAATGATGGCGGACCACGTACTTGTGCAGCTGTTACTCCTGCCGCTACGAGGCCTCATCGGCATGCAAACACGGCAGATACGTCGTATTTGTGCTGCTTGACAAGATTTGTATGACATTCCAGAAGACACGGTTTGTCTCTTACTAACACTGAACGTGAGATTGTTGTTAGCCTTTGCTGTAAGCTAACGTTAGCTGGCAGAGCACAGCTAATTCACAATGCAAATGTGTAACGATATGTGTTGTGCACTTATTCAGACAACTGAGGGCTTATTGTAGTTTCAGCTGGACTAAAGAGGATGCTTAGCTATTGATTTTAGTATTGATCACTCTCCACTCAACATGCTTATTTACCTATGCATTTTTGTCCTACCCCATGCAGAGCTGGCTCATGAAGCCCTTTGCGGACACTGGCAGATTGACCCCTGAACAACACACCTATAACTACAGATGAAGCAGTGCATGGCTGGTTGTGGAAATGGCTTTTGGGAGATTGAAAGGAAGGTGGAGGTGCCTCCTAAAAACCTGCCATTCAAATGTTTGTTATATTTAATTCTGGTTGTGTATGCTGCACATGTTATGGCTGCTACTCTCCATTGTTTTTGCGGTTTTGTTGCTGCTTACCTGACTACTTTTACCTGTGTTTGCTGGACTACTTCATGTCACCAATATTGTTTCATCCTTCAGTTCAATAATTTCATAGAAATGATTATGGCTGTCATGTTCTCATTTCTTTATAGACACAGTGACTGAAGACATCTATGAAATGCATCTTCATAAATGGGTAACCTGTTGAGTTCTTGACTTGTTTTTACTAGCTTTACTTGAACTTATTACACAGTTAAATTGTACATCATTAAGTGAAAATATACAGAATCAGACATGTCTCTTTAGAATTTTTTTTTATTTAAATACAAAAAACAAGCTATTGATAAAAGTGACAAGTGTGCATTGAATGTGCAAAACTAAAACTTTACATGAAGAAACACACTGGTGTCAGTCTCCACTTTCTGCAGCAGGGCATCATTCAGGTCCTTGCTGTGTTGCTTTGACCTGAGCTGCTGGATGGTGTTGGCAAGCTGTAGTGGAGTAGCGATGTTAGCTCGTAGTTAGCATCGTCTTGTTCGACAGCAGATAACTCTGTAGACCACATGAAAAACAGTGTTTTAAACAGTGACTCGTCCACTACACATTATACTATGTTTAGCCAACTGAAAGGGGGGCTGGTAGGTGAGCCCATGGCTAAGTAACTTGCTAACGTTAGCTAATGTTAGCAAGGCTAACCTGTTGATCAGTTAACATTAACCCGAGCAGACATCAAAAACAATAGCTGTGTCCCAATTTAGCGCTGCATCCTCCGAGGGACGCAGGCCTAAATTGGGACACAGCTGTTATCTGAAGAAAATGGTAACACTAAACCACTATGTGCAAGGTGAAAATGTTCGAAAACAAACTTACTGGGGTCCGTTTGTGGCAGCGTTACGCTTTCGTCCACCATCGCCTCCAGCTTTCACTGCGGCGGCTGAGCAGCTGAGCGGCTCAATAACCCCGCCCCTTCCCTGTGATGTATTGGTTCTTTCTTCTAGTCCAGCAAAGAACTGGTGCCACTCTGGAACCAGTTTTTCTGGCCCAGAGCCAGTTCTCTTGTCGGTCGAAACAGGAAAACCGGTTCCAAATTAAGCACTGGCCCAGAACCAGCACTGGAACTGCTTAGGTGGAAAAGCGGTAACTGACACATATTGTACACACATAAAGCTTTATTTTTTTCAAATGTTTATGCTTTCTAAAAAAATAAGCCTGTCAGTTTCTTTCTCTCTCTCTCTCTCTCTCTCTCTCTCTCTCTCTTCATCATATTTAATCTATCCCACTTTGAATTTCTACTTTCACCTACAGAAATCATACAAACATATCACATACATACCGTACAAATGCCAAACTTAACTCTTTAAAAACATTGGAGCTTTTAATCTGCTTTTTTCCACTATTTTAAAAATACTGTTGTTTTTTTTTAATGATTTCTCGCAATCACAGTGATATAAACACAAAGCATTTATTTTTCAGCCCTTTAGATAAATCATCCTAACATTTAGCTTTGAGAGCATTAAAGTTTAGCTTTTAAGCAATGTATTTTAGCTCCTAGCTTTTTTAGGTAACAGGAACTCACATTGGTAACCCTGGTTGAAGAGGTTGCAATATGAGAAAGTTTGCTCTGGCAGATGGGCAGTGCTTCATTTCAGCTCAAAACAGTTTTCAACATGGCAGCTGGGTCACAAACTCTCTCATTTTCCAGCTTAACAGAACGTTATAGTAAGTTTCTGAAATCATTTTAGGTGAAAAGTAAATGCAGTAACAGAATCTTGTTTCACATTTGATCAGCACTGTCTAGTTTGACAGTTTGACCGCAGTTCATGATTTCCTGCTGCCCTCTCTCTGAAAATGGTCTGTGATTGCTCAAAGTCTCCCATCATGAGCAAGATTTTCTAAAGTCTGACAACAGAACCGAGTGCAGGTGCAGAAATCTAGCTATTGAGTACAACTTGATGCTATCTCCGTCAGTCACTTGAGATATGACTGCAGCTTTCAGCCAGGAGAAGATGTCATCAGGTGGCGTCCAACTGTCACTGGGCATTTCGACCCTCAACCACAACGCCCTCCAGTTGGCAGGTTGGCAGTGACGGCCAGTCACTGCCCATCTTCTCCTGGCCCCCAGGTTAACCACTCCCTCCTATTCCATAGCCAACAAGAGGCTCTCTCTGCTGCCTCCCCCAACCTACGGATGGCTGTCTTCCTCTCCCTTCTTGCTATCCCCAAGGCTGTGAGCATCTTCCACACAGACTGCACAGGGAATCCCCTGCACCCAGCCTCAACTGGGAATAGTCAGGCCTGCCATCCTTTGTCCCTGCATTGTTGGATCCGGTCCTGGTACTTTGTGGCTTTTCTCTCTGAGGCCTCAACACATCCGTCTTCCCAAGGGACCGTGAGTTCCATCAGGAGGATCTTCCTGGCCTCCTCAGACCATATAAATATGTCGGGCCTCAGGGAGGTTCGGACATCAAAAATGTAGTTTCGTTCCCAGGTCCACCCTCATCTCCCATGATGGTACTGTCTGCAGGAGGCCCTTCTTGGTCTTCTTGGAGGATAGTGGTTTTTCCCCCTCCCTGATGAACTGAATAGATGCTGTTGGTCTCACATGGACTTGCTGCTTTTTCCTTCTCTCCTGCTCCAAGATGTCAGCCAGTGCTCTGAGGATCTTATCGTGGCCCCAACGGTACCTCCCCTGGCTAAGAGCAGTCTTGCACCCAACCAGTATGTGTGTTCTTCAGACCATTTGAATTGCAGTATTTTCAAATTTAAACTATCTACCAAAGCTCTTAACACCGCATTCCGTGGTGGCAGCACGTAATGGGTTGAAATTACGTGCTGCCACCACGAAAACAATGCCAATGTAAAGTCAGTTAGGATCCTCTCCCGTGGTGGACACACGGATTCCCTGATTCAATCACATCACGTCAACCTTGTTTTCCTCAATGATATCTTTAACATTCCTGTATACACACAAAAACGCGGAAGTGTTCTTGATATTAAAACAGCAAATATATTCCTCTGTTATAATTTCCCACCAATAATAATAATAATGATAATAACGTGATAGTTCGGCTGTTATAGCCTATTCAAATATTCAATCCCAAAAACGCCGTTTCTAGAGAACTTGCTAAAATATCTGAAATGAACCATCATGCCTACTTTTTCTTAACATATTTCATCTAGGTGCAGTGTCATTACTAGTTCAGCTTTGCTAAACATTTGATATATTCAGTAGATGTATCTTTTTACGACCCTGTTTTACAACAAGCCGCAAAAAACCTACCGTCCCAAAAACGCCGTTTTTAGAGTACTATCTAAAATAACTACGATTAGCCAACATCCTTGCTTTTTTCTTAACATAGTTCATCTAGATGCTGTGCAGATAGTAGATCTATCTTTTTACAACCCTATTTTACAAGCCACAAACGAACCTACTGTCCCAAAAACGCCGTTTCTAGTGTATTAGCTAAAATATCGAAAATTAGCCAACATCTTTACTTTTTCTTACCATAGTTCATCTAGGTGGAGTGTAATAACTAGTTCGGCTTTACTTGATATTAGATATATTCAGTAGATATATCTTTTTACAACCCTATTTAGAGCCCTACTTTGCAAATCAGAAGAACTACAACTATGTTGCTGATATGTATCAAACTGCATGGCGCAGTCCCAGGGAATTGTAGTTTTTTAAAAATCTAAGTGTTTTTCCCAGATATGGAAGTTGTAAATACTGAAGGGGGTGGTAAACACATTTGTGAAATCAGATTTTAAATATCTAATTTCTAAATGGGTGAAAATTAATTTTATCCATATTTTATCCATATCTGACAGCACCCACAGTTGTTGAGTACACTCACATGATAGCTGAGGTCAAGAGCTCTCTATAACAGTTGGTCCCATGTCTGTACCCCCTTTCGTTGCTGAGTTATAAGCCCTCAAACATGCACTGAGGTCAAGGTTCAAAGGTCAATGGCTGAAAGCAGGAGCCATGTAGAATCTTCATACTGACATATGTTACTCTCCAGGTTGAGACCTTTCCAATGATCTATTTGGTTTAGCTCTACGACAAAGTTTAAATTTTTTCATTTTTTGGACACAAGCCATGCCAGGTGTAGTTTCAGAGAGCACTTTGAAGGCCCAGTGTATTAAATGAGTTTTGTTTGTTTCTTTGCTTGTTTTTTTCTTTTTTACTGTAGATAGTTACTAACATGAGTCATCCTCAGACAATACAATACTACTAAAAAGTAAAACCAATAATAACAATAATGAAATAAGCAAAAATAATATTAAAATCATTTCATCATCAAATTTTAAAATCTATTTACAGAGTGGAATGGTAGCCTAATCAATAACTTAGATAATATTTATTATTGTTTAGACACTTTATTATTGCTTAGATACTATTTAGTCTATTATTGTATTTACTTTTAGCATGTTCTACTTTTGAGTAATTTCTGTTAGTTATGACAGAGTTATGATACTGAATACACTCTACAATAATAATTGGATTAACATTTGGTCTATAATATTGTTGGCTATATTACGCATTTTAATTAAAAAAAACGGAAGAATAAAAGAAATAAACACCGAAATAATTACTTTTTTTTATTGATACTCCCCTCTGACACACACACACACACACACACACATTGAACACGCGATTGAATGAAGGAATGAATGAATGAATGAACATTGGAAGTGGTTCAGCCGCAGTCCCTCCGACTGGTGTGGTCACATTGAGATTACATTTTTTTTTTATTACTAACAAAATGTTTTATATTGACCGTATGAATGGTTTCGTTTTCAAATAAATATTTGGTGGAGTGGAGGTTGGCCGGGTTGCCAGGGGCAGACGGCTCCATGTGATGGTGTTTCCTCTCTGGTTCTTCCGTGCTCAGCCTTATTTTTATCTTCTTCTTTATTTATTTATTAGTGGCGTTTGGATTCAGTTACGGCAGACGAATGGCAATCTGAAATGGAATGAAGCCCACAGACGGCGGACAGCAGCTGCAAGACAGTAGTGGAACGCGCCCCATCCGCTCACAGCACAATGCTCTTAAAGCCCTACGCTATCAAAAGCTGGCAAAATACATTTATTTTATTTTATGGCCTTGACATTAACCTGTCATATTGTTGAGTTATCAAGGACACACGTTTTTGTGTGTATACAGGAATGTTAAAGATATCATTGAGGAAAACGAGGTTGACGTGACGTGATTGAATCAGGGAATCCGTGTGTCCATCACGGGAGAGGATCCTAACTGACTTTACATTGGCATTGTTTTCGTGGTGGCAGCATGCAATTTCAACCCATTACGTGCTGCCACCACGGAATGTGGTGTTAAGAGGTCATGGTTATTTCACGTATTTCTGTGAGATCAGGTTGCACACCTAATGGCTGGTGGCACCCCAGAATAACGTCTGAGAACACAAAATTGAAACCAAAGAATATCTCAAACATGCTCATCCGTAGTGATCCAAGTGTCCTGAAGCCCCAACATAAAAAGTTGTTTCAAAAAACGTCATATGAACTCTGTTTTTAGCCTCAGTGTAGCCTGTAGCTCTGACTGCTTCTCTGTGCTCCGTGCTCACGTGTGCTCGCTTACACAAGACCAGCAAAAGCATGAGTTTTGCTTACCCGTGTTTACATCACGTGACACGTGCACCGCAGGGAGAGACAACAGTAACCACAGTAGCACAGTACAATTTGCACTATGGTCTTTTAGCAAAGGACAGCCCAACATGTCTGAAGACTTTGAAATTAAGGAGGAACAGCATTTCTTTGTTGAGCCGTATTTGTTTGAGCCCGAGTATACAGACGCAGAACTCAGGCTACTGGACGAAGCAGCCACCGCAGCTCATGAGCCTAACCCTCAGCCAGCCACAGAATACCGGAGTCGAGCACTGGAAACCTGGTGGTGTAGTTGTTTCCAATGCAAAGTGTAGCGGATTACCTGGGGCTTCTTTTTTCGGGGTGTTAGTCAGAGCTCCCTCTGACAATTTGAATTTGAGTAGTGGTCAGGTAATCCCCACAAGGATACACAATTCAGACCCTTTTGACCCTGTATCATGTATGCTTTTGAATTCAAACCACCAAGACAATGCAAGACCAGCAAAAGAAGACAATTGACAATGTCACACAGTTAAACCCAAGTGTATTCAAATTCCCACACAAAACACAAACGAAAAGATAAGATAAGATAAGATAAGATAAGATACACCTTTATTGATCCCATAATTGAGAAATTCCAGTGTTACAGCAGTCAAAGAGAAAGTCAGATTAAAGATTTCAAATTTAAACTTAAAAAAAAAAAAACTTAAATAACTAGGCATGCAAA
This sequence comes from Epinephelus fuscoguttatus, assembly GCF_011397635.1. Taxonomy (NCBI): domain Eukaryota; kingdom Metazoa; phylum Chordata; class Actinopteri; order Perciformes; family Serranidae; genus Epinephelus; species Epinephelus fuscoguttatus. Next base: position 664,374 of record NC_064763.1, read on the forward strand.
TAAGTACAAAAAATACAAGAGACAGCAATAAATAACAATAACAATAATAATAATAATAAAAATAATAGGAAGTGGATAATAATGAGCAGCAATGAAAATGACCAGTGGATAAGGTGCAAGTGATTGTATGTGCAAAAACAGCAGACTGCTGTGGTGTCCATAAAGTGTGACAGCACAGGCAGGAAGGACCTGCGATAGTGTTCCTTCACACACTTTGGGTGAATCAGTCTATCGCTGAAGGAGCTCTCCAGAGCTTTTATCTCCTCCTGCAGAGGATGGGAGTCATTAGTCCTCAGGGATGACAGCTTGGCTGTCATCCTCCTTTCTCCCACCACCTGCACAGAGTCCAGAGAGCATCCCAGGACAGAGCTGGCCTTCTTGATCAGCTTGTCCAGTCTCTTCCTATCTGCAGCCGAGACGCTGCTGCCCCAGCAGACCACTCCGTAAAAGATGGCTGATGCCACCACAGTGTCAAAGAAGGTCTTCAGGAGCGCCCCCTGCACTCCAAAAGACCTGAGCCGCCTCAGCAGGTAGAGTCTGCTTTGGCCTTTCCTGTACAGTGCTGTTATGTGATTAGTCCAGTCCAGTTTATTGTTAAGATGAACACCCAGGTACTGATAAGATGTCACCATCTCAATGTCCTTTCCCTGGATGTTCACCGGTGTTGGGGGGAGGAGTCTGCGCCTGCGGAAATCCACCATCAGCTCTTTGGTTTTTCCCGCGTTGATCTGAAGGTGGTTCCTCAGGCACCAGTCCACAAAGTCCTGGTTCAGTTCTCTGTACTCCCTGTCGTCCCCATCTGTGATGAGGCCGACTATGGCAGAGTCGTCAGAGAACTTCTGCAGATGACAGGTGGGGGTGTGGTATGAAAAGTCTGCAGTGTAGAGGGTGAAGAGGAATGGTGCCAGCACCGTCCACTGCGGGACCCCCATACTGCAGACAACCAAATCCAATACACAATCCTGGGTCCTGACAAACTGCGGCCGGTACGTGAGGTAGTCCAGGATCCAGGATGTGAGGTGATTAGCCACCCCTATGTGCTTCAGTTTGTCCCTCAGAAGTGCAGGCTGTATGGTGTTGAAAGCGCTGAAGAAATCAAAGAACATGATTCTCACAGAGCTTCCAGGCTTCTCCAGGTGGGAAAAAGCTCTATGCAGGAGGAAGATGATGGCGTCATCCACCCCAATGCCAGGTTGGTAGGCAAACTGCAGCGGGTCCATTGAAGGGCCTACTGCGGGACGGAGATGAGACAGGACCAGGCCCTCCAGAGTCTTCATGAGGTGTGATGTTAATGCCACTGGTCTGAAGCTGCTGAAGTCCTTGGGGTGCGGAGTCTTGGGCACAGGTACCACACAGGATGTCTTCCACAGCTGTGGTACTCTTCCCAGCATCAGGCTCAGGTTGAAGATGGTTTCAACTATCCTGCACAGTTGGTCTGCGCAGGACTTCAGGAGCCTGGAGCTGATGCCGTCTGGACCCGCAGCCTTCCTCGTCTTTATCTTCCTCAGCTGATCTCTCACCTGACAGGTAGTGAAGGACAAGCTAGAGCAGGGGGGCTGTGTGCTGGGGGGTGGGGGTGATGAGGTAGGGGGAGGAGTGGGGGTTAGTGAGATGTCCGGAGGAGCGGGGGTGGGGGAGGTGTCGAAGCAGTGTGCCAGGAGTGTAGGTGGGGGGGAAGGTGAAGGTGAGGATGAGGATGAAGGGGGTTGCAGCCGTGATGTCTGGGCCAGGGGAGGGGCAGACTGATCAAATCTATTGAAGAACAGATTCAGATCATTCACCCACTGCTGGTCACCTCTGGCCTGGCAGTCTGGTTGTTTGTGTCCTGAGATGGTTTTCAGACCTCTCCAGACTCCGCTGACGTTGCTCTACTGTAGCTGTTCCTCCATCTTCTTTTTAAATCCTTCCTTTCCCCGCCTGATGTTTCTCCGTAGCTCCTTCTGCACGGCCTTCTGCTCCTCCTTGTTTCCAGAGTTAAAAGTTCTCCGCTTCTCCTTCAGAAGAGCTTTTAACTCTGGAGTAATCCAGGGTTTGGTGTTGGAGCAGCGTACAGTCCTGGTGGGTACGGTGCTTTCCACACAGAAGTTTATGTAGTTCGTAATGCATGATGTTATACTGTCAGTGTCCTCCCCATGGGAATCACTGAGTACCTCCCACACAGTGGTCTCGAAGCAGTCTTTCAGGGCCTCCTTGGCCTCCTCAGACCATCTTTTCACAGTGCGGGTGGTTGCTGGTTCTCTCTGCACCAGAGGTTTGTAGACAGGCAGAAGATGAACCAGGTTGTGATCAGCTTTTCCCGGGGGGGCGGGATGGCGAGTCAGCGACGACAGCTCGTCCATCTTGTTGGGGAGTGATCTTACGTTCCCCATGACGACGGACGGGAGGACGGGTTTGTACCGTCTCCTCCATTGTCAGCGCTGCACTCCGGTGCGACATCCCTGTTTCCTTCTCTGCAGCTCGCCGGGAATGTCGTGCCTCTCCTCGGGCCGTACCGCGGTGTGACGCAGCGCTAACAGCTGGTCCTGGGTGTAAACAATGGAGGCACGGCTGGGCGCTGGCGCTCCGCACACAATCATATCCATAGCAAAATGGGAGAAAGACCATTATAAAGAGAGCGGTCTTCATCTCCATAACAAAACAGAACATAAGTGCCAGTTAGCTAACTGAAAGAAAACTCAAAATAAGAAAATTAAATGAAAGAAATTGAAAAAAAGCTCAGCGGAGAGCAGGAGCTGCTGTAACGGGCGTCCGCATTGGGGACGCCATCTTGCATTCATTTTCTTTTCAGGCAAAACCCACAAAGCAAAATAATCAAAATGACCCACAACAGCAATAAACAACAACAAAACAGTTAAATTCAAACGACACCAAGCTCAGTCTCTCTCTGTCCCAGAAAAACCCTGCAAGTGACCCCTCATCCCACAACAAAAATCTTCAGGTCAGGTAACTTTTAATCCCCATCGAGTAACTCCTCTTGACTGGAAAAATCAATAGAAGATCTTCTGAAAATCTCAGACTTTCATCGGAGTTACCTCAAACAAGGAAGGTCAGCTGGCTGGGTGGCTGCACGCTCAGGAGATTCCCGTTCCTGGCGTAGCTCCAGTGATCCGGTGAGGCTCCCGGCTTTGTACTCCACGGTACGACGGTTCCATTCCGACCCAATCGCGGACTTTTTCAAAAGCCAAGGATTGGCACGGCTACTCTCAGGTAAGAAAAAAAACGCCATCTTGCCATGACACCATTTTGTGAACTGAGGAGTGTATTGTTGAGGGGACGCCATTGGCTGGTGCTGGAGGTGTGTTGGGGCGTGAATTATGGCGGAAGGGACGTTTCGAGATTTAAAGATTTTTTTTTTTGTATTATTATTACCCTGGCGGATCGCCACAAAAGCAATGCCAACGGATGAGGAAAGTCTTTGCTGCTCTGTCTGGGAATTGGCGATGCCTGCACTTGAGAATCTGGACATCAGTACTGACGAGACTGCTGCTCTTCAGAGACCGTGCATCACCGATCATCCTGAGCGCACACACGTGAGCGCGGAGCACAGAGAAGCAGTCAGAGCTATGGGCTACAGTGAGGCTAAAAACAGAGTTCAAATTACGTTTTTCTAAACAACATTTTATGTCGGGGCTTCAGGACACTTGGATCACTACGGATGAGCATGTTGGAGATATTTTGTGGTTTCAATTTTGTGTTCTTGGACGTTAGTCTGGGGCTCTGTCAGCCATTAGGTGTACTAGCCGCTCCCCCTGCCGATCTCCGCAAGGGATGTGAGGACTCTAAAACTTCACCAGAGCCTTCCTCAGCATGAGGGTGAGTAGATAATGGCTGAATTTTCATTTTTGGGTGCACTATCCCTTTAATACAAGGCATTTTCAGCTCTGTCAGATAATTTATTGCAACTTCCAGCTTTGACAGTTTTACAGTTTAGCTTTCAGTTTTTCTAGCAATGTCGTTACACTCTTAGTTACTTTAGGTAAATGGGAGCTTATTCTTGCTCTGGTCTTGGATGGATTTTCAAATTAAAGCCCCCAGATGGTAAAATGAGTTCATTGAAGGCCCTGGACAAGGCTGGATTAAAAAAGGAAAAAAATAGCAGTCAATTGAAAACATCTTCTATCTACTCCATATGATTTCTTTTTACATTTTACCTACAAACCTCATTTAATATTAAACGGGTCACAAAGTAGTTATACCTCTTCTTAACATATTTTGAGTGACTACTACTATTACATCTGCAAACTTTAGGCTAAAGAATGCATTTAAATGTCAAAATACTATGCTCTATATTCCACTTTTATTTCTACATTTCATGCTTCAAGTACAAAGTTTTTATTTACTTTAATAATCCCCCTGAGGGGAAATTCAATGTTTTCACTCTTGCTTGTCAATTACACACAGGTCCGAAAGACACACACATGCACAAACAGGACCTATACATGCACAAAGTGGAGAGATGTCAGAGTGAGGGGGCTGCCCTTGGTCAGGCTCCCTGAGCGGTTGGGGGGTTCGGTGCCTTGCTCAATGGCACCTTGGCTGTGCCCAGGAGGTGAACTGGCACCTCTCCAGCCACCAGTCCAAGCTCCATATTTGGTCCGGACGGGGACTCGCACAGGCGACCCTCCGGTTCCCAACCCAAGTCCCTATGGACTGAGCTACTGCCACCCCAAGACTTTTTTGTTAATTTCAACTTCCACCATTGACAGTATTACAGTTTAGCTTCAGCTCTTAGTTTTTTTCAGTAATGCAATTCAGCTTCCAGCTCTGTGATTTTTAGAATTTAGTTACCAGGTTGTTTTAGGTTGTTGCATTGCGCAAATGCAGTGCAATGCATTAATGCCATAAGAGCCCTGTATTTTTAGCAATGCATTGCAATTTCAGCTGTGCATTCATATGCATTCTCTGATGTAAAAAACTTTTCTCATTCTTCATCTTTCTCATGAATTTTTGCTGTGCTACTCATCTTCATTGAGGTGGATCTGGTCAATTCTGTAGGAGATGTACATTAAAGTCTAAAACATGACATTTCCTGTTGCCAGTAGGGGGCGCTATATTTGTCACTAATTATTGACAAGTAGATGTGTTCAGGGCGGGACTGTCATCAATCCTGTGAAGTTTGGGCAAGATTGGACCGTGTATGCTGGAGTTATAAACTATTTCCTGTTTAGTGGCGAGACCCCTAATTTTGACGCCATCCCATGGTCACACGCATTGATGAAAACTCAAGCTTCTAATAACTTTTCATCTTCAAGGTCTTGGAGTGGGACAGACTAAGGTTTGAAGTCAATCGGATGAAATCTCTAGGACTAGGTCGTTCATTTAGGACCCCTGGAAATGGCCAAAATGCACCAAAATTGCACAGTAAATTCAAAATGGCTGTCTTCCTGTTGAGTTTAAAGCATGCCTCCAAGAGGCTTTTTTGTACATCTCGGAGGGGGAAGTTTCATACATGCAGGTTGAAGTAGCGTCAGGGGCTGTTTGCTCAAACTTTTGTAGGGGGCGCTACTGAGCCATTTTTTGGAAACCGCACATGAGACCCTTAAAATATCAAATTTTTCAACAGTTCTGAGATGTGTGCAAAGTTTCATGAGTTTTCAGGTATGTTAAGCCTCCCAAAAAGGCAATTCATTTGGAGGAAGAAGAATAATAATAACAATAATAATTAAAGCTGCAAGCAGCGATGAACGGGCCCTCGCACCTTCACGCAACTCGGGGGCGCTGGCAGGACGCCTTCTGATGGGTCAGTTCATTTCTGTCAAAGTTAGATGTCGCATGCAGGAGTGACTCTGCATATCCTTGATACAGTGCTACAGCGCACTAATTATACATCATGTTTTTGTACATCAAATATACACCACAGCATGTAACTTTCAGATAAATTGAAAGTTCCTGTCTCCACTAGGTGGGTCTATGAGTATCAGGAAATATGGTATTGAAAATGTGTTCAGGGTGGGACTAATATGAATCATGTGTTTGGTGGAGACAGGACCATTTATGCCAAAGCTACAGCAATTTCGTTTTTCATGGCGAGACCTCAAGATTCAACTCTCGGCAGCGGGCGCACCATTCAACACTGGGCAAATCCTGTGATAATTTTTGGTCACAACCTTGTCACGCTTACATACAGCAAGTTTGGAGCCAATGTGAATAAATCTGTAGGACAAGTTCCTTAATTTACAAGTCCTGAAAAGGGGCAAAAATTGCACAAAAGTGGCACAAGTAAATTCAAAATGGCGGACTTCCTGTTGGGTTTGGAGCATGGCTCCATGAGGCTTTTTTGTACGTGATAGAGTGTTACAGGTGCCTACCAAGTTTCATACATGCAGGTCAAACCAGCTTTGGGGGCTGCTTAATTGAAATGTTCTAGGGGGGGCTGTTGAGCCATCTTGGTGCATCAAAGCACAAAAATCACATCAGACAATAGGACTTGTGACCTGTGATATGTATACCATGTTTCGTGAGTTTTCAAGTATCCCTGATCCCTTCAAAACAACATCATGTTTGATGGCGAACAAGGCGGCGCCACGGTGACAGCGTTTGATGAAAACTCAAAAGCTTCATTTTTAAGTATCAACAATGTGTAAGGACTTAGACCAGCAAGTTTGAGGTGGGTCTGATTAACCTGCTAGAAGAGGGACATCAAAGAATGTATAAAGTAGCTTTCTGTTGCCAGTAGGTGGCACTATGGCAGTGATTCAAAATTCCTCTGTAGATGTGTTCAGGGCTGGACTGTCATCATATGTGTCAAGTTTTGGCAAGATATTCCCACGTGGAGTCAAGTTACAGCAACGTTTATCATCACAACGAAACATCAAAGTTCGCCGCCAGGCCATGGCCACACCCTTCAACGAAAACTCACAGTTTCCACAATAAAGCGTCATCAATGTCTTATGACTTTCACCAAGTTTGAGGTGGATCTGGTCATTTCTGTAGGAGATGTACATTAAAGTCTAAAACATGACATTTCCCATTGTCAGTAGGGGGCACTATGTTTATATCTAATTATTGACATGTAGATGTGTTCAGGATGGGACTGTCATCAATCCTGTGAAGTTTGGGCAAGATTGGACCATGTATGCTGGAGTTATAAACTACTTCCTGTTTAGTGGCGAGACCCCAAAAAGGCAATTCATTTGGAGGAATAATAATAATAATGATAATAATAATAATAATAATAATAATAATAATAAATCCTTGCATTTCAATAGGGTCCTCGCACCGCTAGGTGCTCGGGCCCTAATTAAAGCTGCAGGCGGGACCTCGCACTCACGCCCGTTTCAGCCCCCAGCTTATGTCGTCATTGTGAATTATTTAGAAATATCAATATCATCAACATATTGCCACAAACATCAGAAAATCCTGACATTGCTGAACGTGTTGATGTTTGAATGCTTTCTGTAGCTGTAGGTATGTATAAGTGATGTCACAATATGCAAATTAGATGAGTGAATTTATTCCCATCAGATTCCTCTTCCTGTATTTTGAGGAAGAGACAACAAAAACAGCACAAAACAAAAGAAATGTACTGTGTAAATATGTTCAAAATGCTGTTTTACTGATATTAATGAAATCCAAAATGGCTGCCGCCTAGTGATGCCACAATATGCAAATTAGATGAGTTTATTTGTTCCCATCAGATTCCTCTTCCTTTATTTTGAGGAAGAGATGACAAAAACAACATAAAACAAAAGAAATCTACTGTGTAAATATGTTCAAAATGTTGTTTCACTGAGATTTATGAAATCCAATATGGCCGCCACCTAGTGACGTCACAATATGCAAATTAGATGAGTTAATTCACTCCCATGACAAACGACGGTCATGATGAATAGTTTTCTCATTTACAGTATGCCTCTATCTCTCACCACTTTCAAGCCACAGTCTTTTGAAATGTTGAAATGAAAATGGAATATTTTCCTCAATAAAATGGAGAATGTGGCCCTGTCATGTCTGCATGTAAGATTTAGACACACACACACATCATGTTTCTGTGAGTTTGTGTGTGACAGCGGTTGCCATGGTGATGAAGTAGGTGCACCTGGCAGAAGAGCAGAGAGAGACAGAACACAGAGAGACCTGTTTTAGTGGAGATTTAAATCCTCGAAGAAGTTCTTCCCATTCCCAAACCGTTGGTCCAATCATGAAAATAATGTGATGATGAGAGAGATGAAGTTATACAGAAGATCTGTTTAGTAGCAGTTGAGGTGGCATGTGTGCGTCTTTAAAGCTGATACAATAAACGTGTCGGAGGAGATGTTTTTTTTAAGAGCATGTTTCAGGCGAAATCTTACTTTGAAAGGTCAAATAGCTCACTTCCTGTTGGAATTAGGTCATGGCTGTCAGCGCGTGATTTGTAAGTCAAACACACCAGTTTTGGTTTGATCTTGATACGACATTCCTACGGGTTGCAGTGGCCATTTTAGTGCACCTAGGTGGCGCTAGAGAGCCCATTTTGGCACTTCAGGGGTTAATAATGTGTATTTGCTGTTTCAAATGAAGTTTCTGCTGCTGTACTCTGTCCTTTAAAGATTGTGAGACACACAGACAGAGCTGTGTGGCCTTGTCTGTGTGTGCAGCCGTTGTCATGGCGTTGTCCTGCACGTGAGGGGCACACACAGAGCTCATGAGAGCAGGTCAGCAAAGGCTGTTTATAATGGGTTTGAACTCCTTGAACAAGTTCTTCTCATACCCAAACCGTTGGTCCAATCAAGAAAATAAAGTGATTGTGAGAGACAGCCACGTCTCGTGAACGCACGTGTCGTGTTTTACATTTCTAGAGTCAAAAATGTGGTCAGAGGAGCGAGTTTAAAATGTGTTGCACCTAGGCTGTTTCCAGAATTTTCTCCTCTGAGTTTACAATGGGAGTGAATAAGAAAAAAATCGGCGCTCCCTTCACTTTGGAGCCACTCAGCAAAAATATGTACGTGTGGGAGATTCCATGTCAACATATCTGTGAGCAGGACAAATTTTCTTACGTTTTGTGGTAGAAATTGTGTCTGTACAGTGAAAATTGTGGCCATGGCAGCGAGTTAAAGACAAAAGTTTTAGACAATTTTTAGAGCCTCTCCACTCTAGCTCACAGCATTCCGTGCAATACACACCCATTATAAACTGACAATTTCTCCACTTTTGCTCATGGTACTTTGAGAGGCACAGATTAAAAACGGTAAAAGATATGAAAAAGACGAAATGATGAGTGAATAGATGAGACCTGTGGCAACATTTGAGAGTTGGAATGGAGTCTGTAGCACAAAGTATGGAGACGCTGTAAAGGCTAGAAAAAGCCCAAAGATTGGTCTCTTTCTCCCCCCTGCTGCATTCATTTCCTTTGGGACAGCTTTCGAAGATAGTCAGGGCAAGACATCTCACCTTTAGGAGCCCATAAAATCCAAACTAATCGAGTAATGAAAAAGGTATAAATAAGATCTGATTAGAAGGAGTTGATCTGTCATCTGTGCAAGTTTGAAGCCGATAGGATAAACGATGTATGACAAGAAGATTTTTTAGGAAAGGCAGTTTTAAGGCAAAATCTTACTTTGAAAGGGCAAATAGCTCACTTCCTGTTGGATTTAGGTCAGGGGTGTCAGCGCGTGATTTTTAGGTCTTCATGAGACGAACACGGCAGTTTTGGTTTCATGTTTCTACGACGTTCCTACAGGCCGTAGCGGCCATTTTTGTGTGCCTAGGTGGTGCTAGAGAGCCCATTTTGGCACTTTAGGGGTTAATTTCATAAATTTCTAAAATTTTTCACCGGTTCTGATGTGCGTGCCAATTTTGGTGAGTTTTTGAGCATGTTTAGGGGGTCAAATTCCAGTTCAAAGAGGCGGCGGGAGAAACAATAAACGTACCAAAAACAACTGGGTCCTCGCCTTCGAGGACTGCTCTGTGAGCAGTCCTCTGCCTCTAGGCTCGGTCCCTTATAAACGCACCAAAAACAATAGGGTCCTCGCCTTCAGCGAGGACTCTTTTGTGAGGAGTCCTCTGCCTCTGGGCTCGGTCCCTCATTAAAGCTGCGAGCAGCGTTGTCGGGACCTTGGCTTCATGCTTTTTCAGCTTCCAGCTCACATCGAGATTTTGAATTTATTTGTGAGAGGCAAAATGTTGATAAAACAAGCTATGTCAATATAACGCAAGGTCATTTTTGGCAATAAACCCATGACTTGGGAGTAGAACTTTGATGGCTTCTGAAAACCAAACTACTGACAAGGACATCAGTCAATCAATCAATCAATCAATCAATCAATATCACAAATCACAATTTGCCTCACAGGGCTTTACAGCATACAACATTCCTCTGTCCTCAGGACCCCATGAGACAGAAGGGGAGACAGAGAGAGATGCAGGACAGATGGTAATGACAGTAGCTTACAACAACATTAATGAAAGTAATAATATTATAATTCTAATTCTGGCTATTGTGGTACAATATGTTGAATTAATGTCTGATAGTATACATATGTCACAATAATCATATGTGTATAATAACAGTAGAAGTATGACACACACACACACACACACACAGTCAGACAGACTGCATGTCCTTAGGTGACAGCACAGGCACTTCAAGATGAGTTGACTTATGACTAATGATAACAGAATCAGCAGGAGGCATTTGACACCACAGCAGAAACACAACCTCACACGTCACACTATCCAGGCACTGCTGCGATAGAAATTAACCTGCGAGACAGTGGAGCACAAAGGCTCTGGAGAAGAGGCCGAGTGACTGACATGCAGTACGGCTAAGTTAGTGACATGCAGAGAGGGAGAGAGAGAGATAGAGAGAGAGGGGGGGACAGGGAGTGGAGTGTGTGTGTGTGTGTGTGTGTGTGTGTGTGTATGTGTGTAATTGTGTCGCTAAAAATTGCAAATTATGAGCTGCAGGTTGCTTTAAGGTTACATTATTTTTTTTCTCCATGTCTCTCTCTCTCTCTCTCTGTCTCCCTGTATTTCTCTCTCATACATACACCCACAATGAATATTTGGTATGTATACTCTGAGTAGGAGTTAAAAATAGAAAAAAATATTTATATTTTTATGGTTGTTTTTCAACAAAGACAAAAAAAAGTCCTGAAGGGGAACAGTGTCTGTGTTTATTGAAAAATTGAAACTGCCCCCAAAAATGATAATGCATCAATATTGGTGTTATTTATCATTCACGTATCACAGACTGTGATAAATAAAATAAAAAAAATCCATCCAACATTTATTATACAGGTAATCTTAATTCATGTTTTTTTTCATTAAAGTAACAGTGATTTCATGTAAATAAAATGGCATATAAATTGTGAAAATCCTCAAAAGGAATGAATATTTGATATGCATAATCTCAGTAGAAGTTGGTTAAAAGATTTAAGCAAAAAAAAATGTAGAGAAATATATTAATATTTAATATTTTTATGGTTGTTCACACCGTCCTGAAGGGGACAGGTGTGATTTTTTTTATAAGGGGGCCTGCAGGGTTAAAAAGTACAGGGTTCTTATGAAGGTGGTGTGAGTTTATATTTTGAAAGTTGTAGACATAAGCCATGTGACCTAATGAAACTTTGACATGTGTGATGATTAAACAACACATCCATATTCATTTGAAATCATGTGACCTAGTGAAAGCTTGAGTGATGTGTACTGGCTGCTGTGAGGATCTAAGTGCAGCAAACAGACACAAATATATACTAGTTAATGTTAGTGGAGAAACTGAGCAGGACTACATGTATTCCAATTCTTAATGAGGCAAGAGTTTCACCAGAACATCTTGTATTTACAGGTTTTTGGTATCAGGCATTTCTTTCAAAGTTTTAGGTATGAGCAACATTAGCTGGACATTTTGATAAATGTTATACTGTCATGTGTGTGTGACCACACACATACACACACACTCACACACGCACGCACACACACACACACACACACACACACACACACACACACACACAACACACACACATCCGAACTAAACTGAACTGGATTACATACATACTCCTCATACTCCCCTCAACCCTCTCCCCTATCTAAACTAAATGAACTGAACTGTAAACCTCTCTCTCACCTACACACACGCACACATTCACGCTCACAAAATTTCCTTTTATTTTTTCTTTTTTTTTAGCTGAAAGAATATTACTTGTATTTCAATCAATTTTTCAATTAATCAATCAATTTTATTTATAAAGCCCAATATCACAAATCACAATTTGCCTCACAGGGCTTTACAGCATACAACATCCCTCTGTCCTTTGGACCCTCACAGCGGATAAGGAAAAACTCCCCCAAAAAAACCCGTTAATGAGGGGAAAAAAATGGTAGAAACATCAGGAAGAGCAACTGAGGAGGGATCCCTCTTCCAGGACAGACAGACATGCAATAGATGTCGTACAGAACAGATCAGCATAATAAATTAACAGTAATCCGTATGACACAATGAGACAGAGAGAGAGAGAGAGAGAGAGAGAGAGAGAGAGAGAGAGAGAGAGAGATGCAGGACAGACGGTAATGACAGTAGCTTACAACAACATTAATGAAAGTAATAATATTATAGTTATAGTTCTGGCTACTCTGGTACAATATGTACAATATGTTGAAAGTATATATTAATATCTGGCAGTATACATGTATGACAATAATCATATGTGTATAATAACAGTAGAAGTATGACTAACGACTAATGATGACAGCAACAGCAGGAGGCATCTGGCAGGACCACGGCAGCAGCACAACCACACACGTCACGCTATCCAGGCACCGCTGCGATATGAGTTAATCTGAGAGACAGTGGAGCACAAAGGCTCCAGAGAAGAAGCTGAGTTAGTGACATCCAGAATGGCCGAGTTAGCAAGATGCAGTAATAGGATACAAGAGAGAGAGAGAGAGAGAAGGTGCCCGGTGTATTATAGGGGGGTCCTCCGGCAGACTAGGCCTAAGTCAGCCTAACTAGGGGCTGGTACAGGGCAAGCCTGAGCCAGCCCTAACTATAAGCTTCATCAAAGAGGAAAGTCTTAAGTCTAGTCTTAAATGTGGAGACGGTGTCTGCCTCCCGGACCGTAACAGGAAGATGATTCCACAGGAGAGGAGCCTGATAGCTGAAGGCTCTGGCTCCTGATCTACTTTTGGAGACTTTAGGGACCACGAGTAACCCTGCGTTCTCAGAGCGCAGTGTTCTGGTGGGATAATAAGGCACTATGAGCTCTCTACGATATGATGGAGCTTGACCATTTAGAGCTTTATAAGTTAACAGTAGAATTTTAAATTCAATTCTGGATTTTACAGGGAGCCAGTGCAGAGAAGCTAAAACAGGAGAAATAAGATCTTGTTTCTTAGTTGCTGTTAGTACACGTGCTGCTGCATTCTGAATTAGCTGGAGAGTTTTTAAGGACTTACTAGAGCTACCTGATAATAGAGAGTTACAGTAATCCAACCTTGAGGTAACAAAATCCAGCCTTGAGGTAACAAACATTTGAATTTTGTGTTTTCCTGTGGGTGACTATTGAAGTTGAATTTGATTTCTGTTTATTGCAGTGACATTGATGAATTAAGAAATTGTTGATTTATTTGATTCTGCTTGATTGAATTAGAATTTGAATTTTGAAGGAATATAATGACCCTTAATTCATCATATTGATTTGTGGTGTTTTCTGTTATTTGGTAGTGTAGAAGTAAGCAGTCGGGTTATTTTACTTTTATTTCACTCTTAATAAATTTGACAGGTGAGGGTTTTGTTTCTGCCTGTCTGGCGCCCAACAATTTTTTTTACATTTCTACACTACAGAAATGGCGCCCAACGTGGGGCACAAGCTATGAAATTTAGTTAACATTAAGTTAAAGTTGCAAGAAGTTGCGAATTTGTTGTATCTTTATGTTCATTTTCTTGGTTGGTTTTTGTAGATTGCTCTACAATGTTTAAATGTTTTGCATACTGCTTTTGACTGCTGTTGTATCTTGTTTGATGTGATGAATGAACCTTTAATGTTGCATTCTATGGAAAAATTCACATTTCACCCCATTCATTCAGATATAATCACCCACACATCCTATTATGGCTGAACAACATCCTTCTTCAGTGTCACCAAGTGTTTCTCTGGACATAGAAGCCCCCGATGTTCAAACCCCTGCAGCCCCTTATGGTTCAAGTACTGCATTTAGTGCACACTTACAAGCTTATTTCCCAACTCCAAGTCAACTTCCAGGAGGGACGTGTAGTGGCATTGACGGTCGCGTATTTTTCCCTCCCATGCATCATTTACCTTCTGTCAATCAATCTCTCGGTTGGGAAACTGACACACACACACACACACACACACACACACACAAACACACACAGCTCTGAGTGAGGTGAAGGGGGAGGGGCGCTGAGGTGAGAAAACAGATATCATTTCAATAGGAAAAGTCGCTCTTAAGTTAATGCTTATATCTCTGAGTTTAAGTGACCCATGGTACAATCAAGGTGATTTGTCAAGGCAGGAGCTCTTTGCTAATTTCAGGTTTTAATATTGTACTTTGATTTCTCCAAATGTGAGAGTTAGAGGAACAAAACTATTTTCTAGTTCTCCATAGATTTGACAGTGATCTGAGCCAATGCATGCACTGCTCTCCTAATTAATCAATTTGTGCTCAATGTGATTGGCCTATTAACTCCAAACCACCATGTCTGGATGAGCACAAATTTCCTACAACTACATGTATAGTCATGTCTGTAGAGGGTCATTTGAAGGATTTAAGACAACTTCAGCTCTGCTCTCCACTCTAAGGGTCATGTGACTCCACTCAGAGTGAAGCAATACACACACATTGAGAAATCTGAGAGGAGCTCCAAACATAAACATGAAATTAAAACTGTGATGGAATGAAAACCGTACAAGATTTCAAAATGCCTTTTCACATGAATAAAGTCCCACATCTTGTGTCCAGAATACACTTTTAATCACTTTTGTAGGTTACAGTATGACAATGCAGTGTGGCCTATCGTGGGCCAATAAATTTTTGTTACCAGTGGGTGGTGGCTATGACTATGAATAATGACCCGTAGATGTGTTCAGGGCTGGTAATCAAACACATAAAATTTCATGGTGATTGGAGCACGTAAACCAAAGTTATAGCAACTTTAATATGTCATGGCGAAGGACTGAAATTTGGCGCTCTGCGGCAATGACGCAGTGTTATGAATTTCATGCTACAGCATTATGAAGGTGTCAAGATCTGTCTGACCACGTTGGAGATGAGTTGGATATGATCAATCAGCTAGGAGAGGCACGTCAAAGTGTAAAAGTAGTGACTTCCTGTTGCCAGCAGGTGGCACTATGAGTATGACAGCTAACGATTATTTTCATTATCGATTAATCTAACGATTATTTTCTCTATTAATCGACTGTAGTGTAATATTTACTGAAGTGTTTATACTGTACCTTTAAATTGACTTTTAAAGGTACGTGTTGAAGCAATGTACTCTGTGCACTGACAAGACACCCACTAGTTTATTATTTCACATATTCCTATGACAGTATTGTGGTTGAGAAGTACCTAGGTATCATTTCTAAAAATAGCATGAGGATGGGCTCAGAAACACTGGTGGAAAGTTAGGGGAATTACAGCTTGTCCTGAGAATGACCCTAGTAAGAGGAGGCGGTCTTAGATTGTCTAGGAAAAACATTATGAGTACGAATAAGGGGTGGGGTTTAGGATGAAAGGAGAAAAAGTGAAGGCTCAGCAGAAATATGACACCGTTATGGTGGTAGGATGAAAGGAAAAAAAGTGGAAACTCAGCAGAAACGTGACATCGTTACGGTCAGAGCCAAGTGGGAAGGATTAAGAAAGAGACGACTCAGCAGAAAATCTTCGCAATAAATACGAGTGCGCAAACAAAGAAATTTCAGTCTTGCTCCGGAGCTTGACTCATTGAGTTGTGATGTGTTTGTTGCCTGCGAGCACATTAAACTCAGTTGCATCTGATTCTACGTGTCTCCAGTGATTTTTTTTTACCTCTGAGTATTGAGTTTTTGATATCTAATGGAAAACAAAGAAAGTCCGTTCGAGAAGATGGGAATGAGGTCGCGAGCTTCCTGGCCCAGCTCCCGACCATTTGACTTATGCTTCTACACAACTAATCGTTTGGTTCATTAAAACATCAGAAAACTCTGAAAAATGCCCATTGCCGTTTCCTGGAGCACAAGGCGACGTTATTAAAAGTCTTGTTTTGTCTGATAAACAGCCCAAAACCCCAAAATATAATGTAAGACCAAGAAAAGCAACAAATTCTCACATTTGGAAAGATGACGTTAGCAGATGATGTTGGCATAGGACATTTGGAAGATGATTCTGGTTAGTGAATGAAAACCAACAAAATATCAACGTCTAATGATGTTAGAATCTTGTGATGAGTTGACATTAACATTATGACATTGAGAAGACATCAGGTTTTGGTCACCATGAATGTTGGTATTCTACGTCACACTGACGTTGGCATGAGATGTTGGGAAGACATTCGATTTAGGTTATTGAACACCAAAACTTAAAACCAACAAAATATCAACGTCTAATGATGTTAGAATTACATGTTGATTGTATTAATGTTAATATACAACTTATCCAATTTAAAGTACTCCACAGAACACACATCACCCAACAAAAGATGAATAGAATGGGCTTTAGTCAATCTGACACATGCACTCAGTGTACTCAGAACACTGCAGACACCTACTTTCATGCACTCTGGTTATGTTCACCCGTCCAGCACTTTTGGTCAACAGTCACTCAAAAACTCTCCTCCATTTTAGACTGCAGGATCCCATTATCTCCCAACCTGTGCTTAATTGGTGACCTCAATTGGAAAGATAAACAACATCAACCATTGGCTGAATCTCCTTGTAGAACATATTTTGCTGGAGAAAATATTTGCTGGCCACAGAAACCAATTAACATACTTTACAGAAAAATGGTCACCATTTATTCACTCACTAAACGTGTCTGTATAGTGTCACTCAGCTTGTGAGCATATGCCACCTGTACATATAAATATTACAACTCAAGAAAGACTGCTGTGTAATATGTAACGGGTTTCTGTTAATGATGTAACCCCTAATCCCTCTATCTCTCTCACCACAATATACCACAGTGGTTCATCAGAACTCAAGGTCTTAAGCATGTGTTAGGTGCACCTTCTCCCCCTTGAATCTGGGCTTGCTCCCTGGCTCTCTGGGGGATCGCGGGGCCGGGCGGTTTCCCCTGAGGACGGGTGCGTCTGGACTGCTCGCCCTGTGTGCCTGGGGGGGGCGGGGTCTCCTCGTGCTCCCTGGGCCTGGGGCGGCGTGGCCGGCCCCCCTGGGGGGCTGTTTCCGCCCCTGGTGGTGCGGGGTGGGTGGGCTCCTCCTCTCCCCCGCCCTTCCCCCTCCCTCCTCCCTCCCCCCTCCCAGTCCCTCCCTGCTCCTCTCTCCCGGCCTCGGGCGGGCCCAGGGTCCTCCCCCGGGCTGGGAGGCCTGGTGTGGGGGCTGGGAGCTGCCCGCGGGGGGTGTTCTGGTGCTGCACAGTGTGGGCCTGCCCGTTGGTGTGCGGCCGGCGGTGGGGGGCGGGTCGGATGGGTTGGGGGTCCGGCTTTGGGTCTGTGGCGGTCCGGGGGGGTACTGGCGGGGTTGCGGGTTGGCCTGTGCTCCTGCACGTCGGGGTTCGGGGGGGCTGGGTGGGGCCCGTCGTCCCTGCACCCTGGTGGCGCGCCTCGTCCTTCTGCTGGGGGTCGATTTACTGCGGGCGGTGTGGCCCAGGTCGGGACCATTGCGTGACCTGACGCTGCAGTTGCTTGGGGGGCGGGGTTGGGTGGGTGCCCATTGGGTTTCCTTGGGGCCTGCCTGGCCCGCTGTCCATGGGCGCTGGGGGCCTCGCAGCGCGGGGGTCTGGTTGGCGCCACCTTCTAGCCCCATCCATCCCTCCAGCCCTCGGGCCGGGCCTACACTGGCCTGGCCTCCTAAACCACATTTAGCTCACTCACCACACATTCCACAGTTTTAAAGCATGACATACACTCACTCTTCGAGGTGCAGACCACTGATGGATTGGGGGGCTTCATGATGGGGCAGGCTATGGGACAGTGGTGTCCGGTAGCCCTCCATGCTGCCCCTCGGCCCATCCTTATCTGTTCTCCAATTTTAAAGCACCACATACACCTACATCTTGTGGGACAGATGGGAACAGGTTTCAGGTGCCTATGGCTGCACGGGCTGCAGGACAGCAGTGTGCTGTAGCCATCAGCCTTGCCCCCACCTGTCTCCTATGTCCCTCAATTTTAATGCACCACATCACACTTATGGGCACTCACATTCACATTCGCAGTGTAGGGTTAATGTTTCTCCGTCAGGGATCGGAGAATCATAGTAAGGTGGGGGGGGGGGGGGGGGGGTTTACACACACTGTAGATATGCATGGCGTGGCTCGTGGGGCCCGGCCCTCCTGGGCTGAGGGTTGGAGCCAGGGAGCCCATTTACATCATGGCGGTGCTGCTGGGTTCCCGCAGTCTGGTGGTGGGGGGGGTCTGCGTCAGGCGGTGGGTGGGTTGGGTGTGCCGGCCACTGACGCCCCGGGTCCCTGGGCCTGCGTGGTGTCCTGCGGCCTCTGCGGCTCCCTGGTCTTGGGGTCTGGGCGCTCCTGCGGTCTTGGGGTGCCATACCGCCCCCTTCCCCCGCAGGGCTGGCCCTGGACCCTGGTGATGGTTTTCATAAACACATTGGGAGGGTTCAAATACACACATGCATGTTTGATACTTCAGCTCCGTGACGCATCGCAAAGAACCGATGGGATCACTCCAAAGGGGCCCACTTGCTTCTCAAACCTACCACACTGCGCTGGCAGCTCTTCTCTACAATCGGGCTTTCCCCCTCCACCAAGACTCTCACATTTTTGGTGTTCGGTATAGACTTCTCTTTTGTTTTTGTTTTTCAGTACAGTATAGTAGACATTTATATGTTTATTTTTGATAATCTGCATGGAGCACAACCACCTCAAGGCCACAATACATCAGCTACACTGCCTGTTTCTCCCGTTTTTTTTTTTGTTTGTTTATTTGTTTGTTTGTTTTTCCTCCTTCTTCTCCGCATGCACTGTCACTATACAACTCAGGACTTAAGCACCTGCCCCCTCCCCCTTGCTTGTTTGCTTACTTTCCCCTTGACACACTTTGGTGTATCACGGCCCTCTCTGGCTCATATTAGGAAGTTTTTCCAATAAAGGCTGTTAGGCTAGTCTCCAGGGAGGGTGGGTGACGGTCACAACCACGCATTATGGGTATAAAATACTTGACTGCAAGATTAACAGTGCATCAATCTTCACAAGAAGCTTACACCCTTTGGTGGCACTAAGCTATGAAGACCAATGCAGACAAGTAGGAAAAAGAAAAAGAAAAAAAAGAATTACATGTTGATTGGACGTTGACATTATGACGTTGATTTGGTATTCTACGTGAAAGTGACGTTGGCATCAGATGTTAGCAAGACGTTGGATTGTTGTTGTTCAACACCACAACTTAAAACCAACAAAATATTAACGTCTAATGAGTTAGAATCTTGCATTGAGTTGAGGTTAACATTATGACGTTGAGAAGACATCGGGTTTTGGTCACCATAAATCTCGGTATTCTACGTCAACCTGATGTTGGCATGAGATGTTATTAAGACATTGGATTGTGGTTGTTGAGTGCCACAACTTAAAACCAACAAAATACCAATGTCTAATGATGTTGGAATTTCACGTGAAGTGGACGTTAATATTATGATGTCAATTTGACGTTGGGTTATGGTCACCATAAATGTTCCTTATTCTTCGTCAACCTGACGTTGTCATGACACGTTGATAAGACATTGGATTGAGGTTATTGATCACCACAACTTAAAACCAACCAGTTATCCCTGTCTAATGATGTTAGAATCTTACGTTGAGTCGATGTTAACATTATGCCGTTGATTTGACGTTGGGTTTTGGCCACCATAAATGTCGGTATTCTACGTCAAAATGACGTTGGCATGAGACGTTAAAGAGACATTGGATTGTGGTTGATGAGTGCCACAACTTAAAACTAACAAAACACCAACGTCTAATGATGTTGGAACTTCACGTTGAGCGGACATTAATATTATGACGTTGATATGACGTTAATTTTTGGTCACCATAAATGTCGGTATTCTACGTCAACCTGACGTTGTCATGACATGTTGATAAGACATTGGATTGTGGTTGTTGAGTGACGCAACTTAAAACCAACAAAATACCAACATCTAAGGATGATAGAATCTTACGTTGAGTTGACGTTAATATTATGATGTTGATGTGACGTTGGGTTTTGGTCACCATAAATGTCAGTATTCTATGTCAACCTGACGTTGGCATCAGATGTTAAGGAGGCATTGGATTGTGGTTGTTGAGTGTCACAACTTAAAACAAATAAATTATCAACATCCTTTGACGTCAACATTCTACATCAAGTGACGTTAGAGTAAGACGTTGGTTTGACGTTTGATACTGGTCACCCGACGTCGTTACCTACATCCAACCAAATACCAACGTCTATTGACGTTGGTGGCCAGCTGGGTAATATAACATTTATATCGTTTATAAGAGATTGTCAATGTGTTTTCTTACCAGAGTCGCTCATGGCTCACAGAGAAAATACAACCCCCAATTTCAAAAAGTTAGGAAGCTGTGTAAAACTTAATTAAGATGAAAAAGCAATGATTTAAAAGTCCTTGCCAATGTGTATTCAACTGAATACAGTACAAAGACAGAATACTTAATGTTCTAACTGATAAACTTAAAATGTTTTTTGTAAATATATACTTATTCTGAATTTGATGTCTGCAACACATTCCATGTCTACCACTGTGTTCCATCACCTTTTCTTATAACAACACTCATGAAGTGATTGGGAAATGAGGATACTAATTGCTGAAGTGTTGAAAAAATTTTTTTTGCTTGATTTACAACTTCAGTTGCTAAACAGTTTGAGGTCGCTGTTGGGGGCTTCATAGTGTGCCACACATGTTCAACTGGAAAAAGGTCTGGACTGCAGGGAGGCCAGTCTAGTCACAGTATCTTAGCTGTTCCTAGGACTGCGCTTTTTTGGAACAAGTGTATATTTACAAAAACAATGACGTTTATGAGTTTAAACATGAAATACCATGTCTTTCTACTGTATTCAATAAAATATAGGTCATTTCATTCTGTTTTTGTTTGTGGTTTACATTGCATCCCAACTTTTTCGGAATCAGGCTTGTAGACCAGATGGTAAAACTTTACTGTGCGAACAGCCGAGTTGGATAACATGGGGAACCAAAAGGACGCAGGCAGCACTTTGCAACGCTTTTTCCTCAACCCAGTGTTACACTATGTGTGAGGAACGAGCAAACAACTCCAGGCTAACATCACCAACTAAGCTATGTTGCTTACTACTTATTCAACAGATTCCACTAATGTTAGCTAAGTTTACCGACAGTAACATTAGTAAGTAAGAACAAGTTTGGTTTATTTAGTGGCAATTTACCAGTAAACAAGTCTAGAGGGTCAACGTTAACAATATTAAAGTGAAATTTTGGTTTATTTCAACCTGTCTCCTATCGTCCTAAATTTGTTTCAAGTGACTAGTGACATAGAAATAATAGTTCGCATGTTAGCCATTAGCCTAGATACAGCCGTACCGTGAGACCCGTTAAAACGTAAGTGAACGGGCATACCTTCAAGTGCAAAATTAATCCACTAAACAAGCTTTTTTTTTTTGTCAGAGAACATATAGAAAACGACATGTAAATGTGTTGTCTTACCTTACCGGTGTGGTGCCATGTTTGTTTACCATCTAGCTCTGCTTTCCAAAGCGCGGCCGCTTGTGTCACGTGATAAAACATGCTAAAGATAGATGGCTATCACTGCCATCCAGCATAATTTGCCTGTTGCAGTGTAACATAATCTGTAGACAAGTGATTTATTTTCTGTGGTATGCTTATGACAAACAACTTTATATGAGCCTATTGCACTCTGCACCACTGCACTATTGTCTTACTGTTAACAAATGAGGAAGAGCATTGTGCGTTGGTCATTTGAAACTATGATTTGGCGACTTGAGGCAGAGGCGAGGGCACTAGTCCGAGCAAGGGCTGCAAACTCTAAGCAAAGCTGACCTATGTCAACATTGTATTCAGTGAACTAAATGTGTTCCTTTTTATCTTCTCAAGATGCACTTGAATGTGACCAGGTTCATTCTCCTGCTGCTACTGTTGTCCAGGCTGAATCTGGAAATGAAGTATTCTTCTTCTTCTTCTTCTTCTTATCATTATTATTATTATTAATAATAATAATAATAATAATAATAATTATTGCTGTAGACAAGAGCACTGGCAAGGAGAACAAGATCACCATCACCAATGACAAGGGTCGTCTCAGCAAGGAGGACATTGAACGCATGGTCCAGGAAGCTGAGAAGTATAAGGCTGAAGACGATGTCCAGCGTGACAAGGTGTCTGCTAAGAACGGCCTGGAGTCGTACGCTTTCAACATGAAGTCGACTGTGGAGGATGAAAAGCTTGCTGGCAAGATCAGTGAAGACGACAAGCAGAAGATTTTGGTCAAGGCAGTGACATCTCAGTATACAAAACAATTAACCAGACATTATTATTATTATTATCATTAGTAATAATAATAATAATAATAATAATGATAATAATAATAATAATAATAATAATACATTTGCTGAATAAAATCTAAAGCTTAAACTGTGTTTAATAAAATGTTGTCAGTGCCACAAGGCAGCCCACAGGAAGAAACAGGCAACATGTCTGCCCCTCCCATCCCCAAACCAGAACATTCTATTCCAGTTAGACACACTGGGAGGTTAGCTCCCTGCAAGATGGTTAGTAACACTATTACCAGTAGTTAGTATAGCCACTTTGGTTTTGCTGTGAATTATGAGGGCCATAGCGAGACAGAGTGGTGGATGAAAATGCATCGAGCCAAAGAACACATATAGATATCTACATAGACAGACAGACAGACAGACTATTGACAGACTCAATAGAAAAACAAAGCTGTATTCCCTGTAGGTTTCTTCAAACATAGTTAAAGCAATGGGTTGATCAACTAGGTTGTGAGTGTAGTTATAAATACAGCTGCCTGTGCTGTTGTGTTTAAAGAGGCGATTGCATTATTAGATCATACTGACTCCCATCCCTCCTGGCCAACCCCCACCACCTCTACCACTGCCACAGAATTGACGGATCGATTGGAGTGACAGCAGTTAGGAAACAGAGAGAGATTCAAGATTTACATCATCCTCTGACACGCTCATATAAACACCCTCAAATGATAAAGAGACTACACTCTGACAAGAACACCAGTCCTCGTTTAGCTGCTCACAAGTTAAAAGATTTGCCATCTCTCCTCCCTCTTTCACTCTTGGTCTTTCTGTCTTGCTCGCTTTTAGCAGATTTCTGTGCAAAGCATATAACCTTTGTGAATTATTTAGTTTATTGACCTCTGTGGGGATTTAATATGAAGGTCGTTTCCTGCTGGCAGAGCTAGTGCCGGCGGGGTCCTCAGGTGACATGGCCAAGGTCGCCTGTCTCCCTCCAGTTAATAATATATTTGTCACACGCAGTGTGTAAGCCCCCGACACAGCGCTACTGCCTTCCACTTGATTAGTGCAACCAATAAGGACTGCCAAAGATAATAAAGCAGACATTGGCTTAAGGAGATGTGTCAAATGTCCACAGCATCGCTCTCTATCTCCCCCCACACAGATACTCAGAGCACATACATACACACACACACACACACACACACACCGAAATTCACACCCTCTTTTTCTCCTCCTCCTCCTCCTCCTCCCTGTGCTTGTTTTATTGTTTCCTAGATGAAGGTTAAAGGGAGATGCTGAACAGACAGAACAGCCTGAGGGCCGTGAAGGGCCATGAAGGCCTTGGCTGCCTGGCTGCAGCAGTCAGTGCTGTAGGGACCAGCCAATCTCTGCACCTCCTCCATCTCTCCACAAGGCCATGCAATGCATTGGTGTGTCAGAGGGGCAAGAGGGTGAGTCAGTTTGAGCCACAGGAGCAAGTGGGTTATAACATCTGAAGTAGTAGAGAGCTGGGGCAGTAGAGAGCTGCTGGTCCCTGACCGTGCCTGTCACTGATAATAATCACAGAGACCTATTGAGCCTTATTAGCACTGCTGTTTAGCTCAGACAAAATGGCACCCCATAGGTGAAATCCTGGTAAATTATG
Organism: Epinephelus fuscoguttatus; assembly: GCF_011397635.1. Classification (NCBI taxonomy): domain Eukaryota; kingdom Metazoa; phylum Chordata; class Actinopteri; order Perciformes; family Serranidae; genus Epinephelus; species Epinephelus fuscoguttatus. Next base: position 688,607 of record NC_064763.1, read on the forward strand.
GCAAGGGTAAAGAAAGCATTGCACCAAGGGTGGCAAATATATTCTGGCATAGTGATGTAATTAAGATGGTGGAGTCTGTGAAGATATAAAGCAGAGGGTTTAAATCTTTAAAGAGCGAACAAGCCGTAGTGCAACATTATCGATTTGATTGAATTAGTGCTGGTGATAATGGAAAATACAACACGCACTGCAATGATGGGCAGATGGTGGTGGTGGAAAAAGTGGTGCAGTCGAGGCTGAGCTGCAGTGTGTCTTCTTTTTTACCTTTTCCTAGACGAGTTTGCATTGGGAGGTCACTGCAAGGTGAGTCTGACAGTCATATGGGGTAGACACCTACAAGTTACCAGATAACAGCTGACAATGTTATCAGTCAAGTAATACACAGTGTATGCACGGTATGCATACAGACATGATAACATGCAGAGATTGGATGGAACAACAAAACAATACACCAAAACTAGAACCTCAAAAACAGCCATGGCTTTGTCAAACAGTAATTGATAATGTGTGTTTCATTAAAGGTAATTGTTTGCAGAACACTTTTGTGTTGTGTACTATAATTTGTATTCTATACACTTTTTGTGCAATAAAATGTGGTCTTAAATAGTGCAGCTCCTATTGACCATAATTTTCCACACACACACACACACACACACACACACACACACACACACACACACACAAGAGATTTGTTTGGGCCAAGAAACACAAGGAATGGACATTAGACCAGTGGAAATCTGTGCTTTGGTCTGATGAGTCCAAATTTGAGATCTTTCCGCCATGTCTTTGTGAGACGCAGAAAAGGTGAACGGATGGATTCCACATGCCTGGTTCCCACTGTGAAGCATGGAGGAGGAGGTGTGATGGTGTGGGGGTGTTTTGCTGGTGACACTGTTGGGGATTTATTCAAAATTGAAGGCACACTGAACCATCATGGCTACCACAGCATCCTGCAGCGACATGCCATCCCATCCGGTTTGCGTTTAGTTGGACGATCATTTATTTTTCAACAGGACAATGACCCCAAACACACCTCCAGGCTGTGTAAGGGCTATTTGACCAAGAAGGAGAGTGATGGAGTGCTGCGGCAGATGACCTGGCCTCCACAGTCACCGGACCTGAACCCAATCGAGATGGATTGGGGTGAGCTGGACCGCAGAGTGAAGGCAAAGGGGCCAACAAGTGCTAAACACCTCTGGGAACTCCTTCAAGACTGTTGGAAAACCATTTCAGGTGACTACCTCTTGAAGCTCATGGAGAGAATGCCAAGAGTGTGCAAAGCAGTAATCAGAGCAAAGGGTGGCTATTTTGAAGAAACTAGAATATAAAACATGTTTTCAGTTATTTCACCTTTTTTTGTTAAGGACATAACTCCACATGTGTTCATTCATAGTTTTGATGCCTTCAGTGAGAATCTACAATGTAAATAGTCATGAAAATAAAGAAAACGCATTGAATGAGAAGGTGTGTCCAAACTTTTGGCCTGTACTGTATATATATATATATATATATATATATATATATATGTATATATATATATATATGTATATATACAGTATATAGTCACATGAAAAACAAAAAGAGAAACATGTACAAAAGGGGAGAGGGGAATGGGTGAAAATTTATGATTCATGTAGACATCGCAGAGAAAGAAATGAAGGAGGGGCTCTGAACTTCAACATATATTCTGTAGTTTGGAGGTTTTACCAGTCAAAATTAAATGAAATAGATAGATTTTGTACACTTCTAACAAGAGATACACATACATATGACCCTGTTACACTCACCCCCTGAGAATTATACAAAACTTGCCCCTAACACCAAATGAAGCTGGCCATAAACAAAAGGCAAACCACATACACTGTGGAAAAAAACAGCAATACCAGCTATCTTAAAATAAGGTTAAGAAAACAAACACATGCCTGGCTCTTCGCCAAAGGATACTCAGGATACTCTACAGGATACTCCCTCATCCTAACTAATACTACTATAGAGCTACTATACTGAAATTGAATGTCAGCGGAGAGCATGGAGAGACAGCAATGGCAGACTTCAAATCAGGTGGAGAAGAGACAGGAGCTGTGGCTGGTGAGTCCTTAAAACAGAGGGAGAGATGGCATAAGGCAGAGCACAGAGATAATGTCAACATGAGGAACATGAATTAGAATTTAGACGATCTAGACACGTTATATAGTATAGCATTTACTCTGTTGCATCATTCATTGTCCACATCACTATCATTCAGCCCCGGAAAACATTCCAGCTCATTTGCCTGGTTGCTGCAGGTTTGTAGTTCACACATATCTGTGCAATGCAGACCACTTTGCAGGCATGGCCATTCTGAAAGTTTACATGTTCATGAGCAGGAGCATGATAGTAGGTCCAATACAGCCTCTGGTGCAGGTGTACCTCGCATCCACTCAATGGCCAGATCCCCATCATGGATCTTCCATCCATGATCCTTTGGATTTGGTACACTTGGATTGCACTCCAGACTCCTCTGCCAGATAGCAGCCTGATAGTTTGCTCATAAGGCATGCATGTAGAGACAATCTTCACAAGGTGGAAGCTGACTGGAGTCTATTTCTCCACGCCTTGCACAAAATAGCTGATAGCGAAGCGTGTTAACTTTAGTTGTGTTTGTGGAAGGCAGATACATCTGACAATCTGACACATCTGACAAGGACTCAAATAGGTCATTTGAGTCCTTCCAGGAGCTTCCCAACTTTCTGAATGTGTCTTGGCAGGTCTTGTTAGTCTTCAGTTTTTTAAATATGTCTGACTTTCCACGGCCACTGAAAGCGCTAACTATATAGGAAGCTGTTTGGGCTTAACAATGGTGAGCAACCAGTGAGCAGTGATAACTAACATGTCTTTGGGGTCATCAGATGGGAACATCCTTTCACCAGTGTTTGGTCTAGTTGGTCCCACGACACCTCCAGGAGGCTAGATGGTGATCTCTGGCGTCCCAAAGACACTCCCCTAATGCCAGGTCTCACTGATCCCCGCACCAACCTAACAACCTCCTTTACCTTACTTACACATGACTTTCTCAGCCCAAACAGCACTGCCACCTTCAACAAACCCATGCTCCATACATGCAAGCTCCAGGTAGAGACAGTGCCGATACTACGGATCCTAGCACATTCACCATACTCTATTTCACACATTACATTGCAAGTAGTATATAGGGACCAGCTTTGCGCGTGCATGTGAAATGCGCGTGCACGTGAGACGTGCGCGCGTGCACGTGAACCCCCCCCACTACGCCCCTCCCCCACACCGCCCCTTCCGGCTCGCAGACACCCCCCCCCCACACACACACACACCCGTCATATGAAATCCAGCTCTCATTGGTTAAACATAGCGCCTCCTTCTGGGGGGGCTGGTTTCCAATGAAACCCTAACTATTGGCTAATCAAAAGCCCCTCCTAGCGCTCCTGCACCGGAAAAATGTCGACAGGTGTTGATTCAACACCTCACCGGAAAGTAGCGACAAGTGTTGATTCAACACCTCACCTAGCCCAGACCACTGCGCGTGGCGCCGGGATGTCCGAGATCAGAGGAAATAAGAATGCACGGATGTTTTTACAACGACCCCCCTGCTGTGCAGCATCTGTTCGGTGTAATAAATGTTCAGACATGTCCGGGCAAAACACGTGAAGAAAGTACAGTAGTCAATCATACAGCAAGGCTAGACCAACAACCAATCAGGGTTTTATGATGTGTGTCGTGTTTGTTTATTGTTTTACCCAAATGTATAAAAATCCCTGTGAAACAAGCAGAGGACCTTTTTAAAAAAAAAAGTCTAGGTTGCGTGAAACACAGCGGACCCTTTTCTACAGCTTTACTGCGGACAATGGCTTCAATTAACGGTAAGCGTGCCTAAACTATATTGGATAACACTGCTCTCTAGATACTTAATTTTTCTCAGAAAAAAACATTCTAAAAAAACAACTACAATTAAAGCTGCAAGCAGCGTTGGGAGGGACCTCGGCCCCATGCCATCGTCCCCCAGCCCACAATCAATCAATCAATCACTCAATCAATATCACAAATCACACTTTGCCACACACACACACACACACACACACACACACACACACAAATACACACAGGCTTGTGTCTGTCAGAGTGAAGCCATTGTTATGCTAATTAATGACCATGTATTTAGGTGACAGGACAGGCACTTCAAGCTCAGTTTGACTAATGACTAATTATAAAAAAATCAGCAGGAGGCATTTGACAACACAGCAGCAACACAACCACATACATCACACTATCCAGGCACCGCTGTGATAGAAGTTAACCTGCAAGACAGTGGAACACAAAGGCTCTGGAGAAGAGGCCGAGTTACTGACATGCAGTACGGCAGAGTTAGTGACATGCAGAGAGGGAGAGAAGGGAGAGAGAGGAGAGAGGGGGGAGAAAGAGAGACAGAGAGAGAGAGGGGGAACAGGGAGTGGAGTGTGTGTGTGTGTGCGTGTGTAATTGTGTCACTAAAAATTGCAAATTATGAGCTGCAGGTTGCTCTAAGGTGACATTTTTTTTCTCCATGTCTCTCTCTCTCTCTCTCTCTGTCTATCTCTCTCTCCCTGTCTTTCTCTCTCATACATACACCCACAATGAATATTTGGTATGTATACTACTGACATGCAGTACGGCAGACTTAGTGACATGCAGAGAGGGAGAGAAGGGAGAGAGAGGGGAGAGGGGGGAGAAAGAGAGACAGAGAGAGAGAGAGAGAGGGGGGACAGGGAGTGGAGTGTGTGTGTGTGTGTGTGTGTGTGTGTGTGTGTGTGTGTGCGTGAGTGAGTGTAATTGTGTCGCTAAAACTTGCAAATTATGAGCTGCAGGTTGCTTTAAGGTTACATTATTTTTTTTCTCCATGTCTCTCTCTCTCTCTCTCTCTCTCTCTCTCTATATATATATATATATATATCTGCCTGGGGATTGGGGATTATTTATTAATATTTCTGAGTGAGCAATAGTGCAGCATTTCAAATCTTTAAATTTACTACATTTGTAGCTAATATAATGTCACTGAATGCTGTTGACTCAAGATACAAATTCAATCAATCAATCAATCAATCAATCAATCAATCAATCAATGTCACACATGACAAATTGCCTCACAGGGCTTTACAGCATACAACATCCCTCTGTCTTCAGGAACCAATAAAGGTGGTGTGACTTTATATTTTGAACGTTGTATACTATCAGACATTAATATATACTTCCCACATGTTGTACCACAATAGCCAGAATCATAAGTCAAACTCAATTTTAAAAACTGTAAAGGGTTCTTATGAAGGTGGTGTGAGCGTATATTTTGCAATTTGTAGACATAAGCCATGTGACCTAATGAAACTTTGACATGTGCGATGATCAAACAACACACACACAAACACACACACAGGCTTGTGTCTGTCAGAGTGAAGCCATTGTTATGCTAATCAATGACCATGTCATTAGGTGACTTCAAGCTCAGTTTGACTAATAACTAATGATAACAAAATCAGCAGGAGGCATTTCACACTACAACAGCAACACAACCTCACATGTCACCAGCCAGGCACCACTGTGATAGAAGTTAACCTGCTGCATATTTCTTTGTTACTCAGGACTGTCTTAAGTTACTGAATTTTTGCAGATCAGTCATTTCTTTGAGCATCACTTTTTGTCTTAACATTCAAATATTACACTGCACAAATTCATCCTCAGCTCAAATCAAACCTCTGTCGTTTTTATATTTATTTGTTTTAATAAGACTGTGCACAAGGATCAGACTGTCAATCTGTCATAGCAGCTCTGAAATATTTATTGCACATAATGTAGCTTACAACAACATTAATAAAAGTAATAATATTATAATTATAATTCTGGCAATTATAGTACAATATGTTGAATTAATATCTGATTGTATACATATGTGACATTAATCATATGTGGATAATAACAGTAGAAGTATAACACACACAGACATAGACGGCCGAGTTAGACATGCAGAGAGGGAGAGAAGGGAGAAAGAGGACAGAGAGGGGAGAGAGAGAGAGAGAGAGAGAGAGAGAGAGATGGGGGGACAGGGAGAGAGAGAGAGTGTTTGCTGACATTTTGACATATCTCACATGTTTACATACTTCCTGTTTTTGGCAGAGGGAGTTACAGATTGCACTCAGTATACATAATGTTGTATGCATCAAAAAGACTACATTTAATTTTTCTGTCAATTACATCAAAAGAAAGGTGTTTGATGAGACTACTGTGTTGTTGAATGTAACATTTCCTCGAAGATGTATATTCTTTCCTGATGTTTGTAACACTGTTACTGACTTGTACTTGAAATGAGGTGATTTACTGCAACCCTCCAGGTCAGTCTCTTGGGTTCAGAGACATAAAATTGATAAAATACATGGAAATACTTTTAAGGTCATTTTTAAAGTAATTTAAAACCTCATGTGTGTGTGACCACACACATACACTTCACTCTGACACACAGACTGTCAGAGTGAAGCCTTTGTTATGCTAATTAAGGACTGCATGCAGCTCAGACACAGAGCAGAATGGCTTGAAACTTTCTCAAACAAATGCTTCCAGATGCCAAACCGTGGGTCCCATCTTCAATCTGGAAGCATCACCAGATAGATACATTTGTTCTGAATGCAAACATATAAAGCTTGTATGTCTGTGGCCTGAAAAATGTCACCTTAATCACAGGTTTACAGTGTGTTGGCGCTCATCTTTTCTTCCAGAGATCATCATGAGGAGTTGTGTCCTGCACCTTCTAACGCTTCTAAAATCCAAACCGTTCAAGTTATGACAAAGTCCTTCACAAGTAATGTTCAGCAGGGGTAGAGCTGTAATTTGTGCAAGTTTCAAGCAGTTCTGATAAACGGTGTAGGAGCAAATAATTTTTGATCGACAGAATTTGTGAAAAACGCCATCTTACATTCAAAGACCGACAGCGCACTTCCTGTTGGAGTTAGGTCAGGGGTTGCAGCGCGACATTTGTAGGTCTTGATGAGACGAATGAGACAGTTTTGGTTTGGTCTTTCTAAGTGGTTCCTACCCATCACAGCGGGCATTTTCGTGGGTCCAGGTGGCACAACAAATCCTCAGGAGGGTTGGGAGCACATCACCTGTAACACGCCATTACATCCAAACCATTTGAGGATTGAAAAAGTTACGCACAATAATTGATAAGGACACGTTGAAGAATAATGTGTGCGAGTTTTTTGTTATGCTAATTAAGGACTGCATGCAGCTCACACACAGAGCAGAATGGCTTGAAACTTTCTCAAACAAATCCTTCCAGATCCCAAACCATGGGTCCCATCTTCAATCTGAAAGCATCACCAGATAGATAAATTTGTTCTGAACGCAAAAAAAAAGCTTGTATGTCTATGGACTGAAAAATGTCACCTTAATCACAGGTTTACAGTGTGTTGGCCCTCATCTTTTCTTCCAGAGATCATCATGAGGAGTTGTGTCCTGCACTTTCTAACACTTCTAAAATCTAAACCAATATGTTGAATTAATATCTGATTGTATACATATGTGAAACTAATCATATGTGTATAATAACAGTAGAAGTACGACACACACAGACAGACAGACATAGACGGCCGAGTTAGCGACATGCAGAAAGGGAGAGAGAGAGAGAGAGAGAGAGAGAGAGAGAGGAGTGTGTGTCTGTCTGTGTCTGTCTGTGTGTGCCATACTTCTACTGCTATTGTAGACATATGATTATTGTCATATGTATACCATCAGATATTAAAATATACTTCCCACATGTTGTACCACAATAGCCAGAATCATAAGTCAAACTCAGTTTTAAAAACTGTAAAGGGTTCTTATGAAGGTGGTGTGAGCATATATTTTGCAATTTGTAGACATAAGCCATGTGACCTAATGAAACTTTGACATGTGTGATGATCAAATCAAACCTCTGTCGTGTTTATATTTATTTGTTTTAATAACACTGTGCACAAGGACCAGACTGTCAGTCTGTCAGATCAGCTCTGAAATGTTTAATGCTCATAATATGTAGGTCTTATTGTTTACATTTTAAAAATCTTTATGACGCTTCAAAGACGTACTATCAATGACTAATAATCTCTATCAATGATGTTATTAGTCACACTGATGGAACATAATTCCTATAGCCTAATATTGCAAATTATTTGTTAATATTTCTGAGTGAGCAATGGTGCAACATTGCAGAGTCTTTAAATTTACTACATCTGTAACTGAAATACTGTCACTGAATGCTGTTGAGTCAAGAAACAAATATCGATCAATCAATCAATCAATATCACAAATCACAATTTGCCTCACAGGGCTTTACAGCATACAACATCCCTCTATCCTCAGGACCCCATGAGACAGAAGGGGAGACAGAGAGACATGCAGGAGAGATGATCATGACAGTAGCTTACAACAACATTAATGAAAGGAATAATATTAAAATTATAATTCTAGCAATTGTGGTACAATATGTTGAATTAATATCTGATAGTATACATATGTGACAATAATCATATGTGTATAATAACAGTAGAAGTATAACACACACAGACATAGACGATCGAGTTAGACATGCAGAAAGGGAGAAAAGGAGAAAGAGGACAGAGGGGAGAGAGACAGAGAAAGAGAGAGAGGGGGGGTGCAGGGAGTAGAGTGTGTGTACAATATGTTGAATTAATATCTGATTGTATACATATGTGACACTAATCATATGTGTATAATAAAAGGGAGTGGAGTGTGTGTGTGGGTGTCTGTCTGTCTGTGTGTCTCTGTGTGTCCGTGTCTGTCTGTGTGTGCCATAATTCTACTGTTATTATACACATATGATTATTGTCACATAAGTATGACAAAGTTTTAGGAATGAGTTTGGTAAATGTTATACTGTCATGTCTGTGTGACCACACACTTCACTCTGACAGTGTGTCAGAGTGAAGCCTTTGTTATGCTAATTAAGGACTGCATGCAGCTGACACACAGAGCAGAATGGCTTGAAACTTTCTCAAACAAATCCTTCCAGATGCCAAACCGTGGGTCCCATCTTCAATCTGAAAACATCACCAGATAGATAAATTTGTTCTGAACGCAAACATATAAAGCTTGTATGTCTATGGACTGAAAAATGTCACCTTAATCACAAGTTTACAGTGTGTTGGCCCTCATCTTTTCTTCCAGAGATCATCATGAGGAGTTGTGTCCTGCACCTTCTAACGCTTCTAAAATCCAAACCGTTCAAGTTATGACAAAGTCCTTCACAAGTAATGTTCAGCAGGGTAGAGCTGTAATTTGTGCAAGTTTGAAGCAGTTATGATAAACGGTGTAGGAGCAAATAATTTTTGATCGACAGAATTTGTGAAAAACGCCATCTTACATTCAAAGACCGACAGCTCACTTCCTGTTGGAGTTAGGTCAGGGGTTGCAGTGCGACATTTGTAGGTCTTGATGTGACGAACGAGACAGTTTTGGTTTGGTCTTTCTAAGTGGTTCCTACCCGTTACAGCGGGCATTTTCGTGGGTCCAGGTGGCACAACAAATCCTCAGGAGGTTTTGGCGCACATCACCTGAAACGCGCCATAACATCCAAACCAGTCGAGGATTGAAAAAGTTACGCACAATAATTGATAAGGACACGTTGAAGAATAATCTGTGCGAGTTTGAAGCCGATACGATAAACGATGTAGGAGGAGATGTTTTTTAAAGGAATTTCTTTTTTTGAGGAAAAATCTTACTTTGAAAGGAAATAGCTCACTTCCTGTTGGATTTAGGTCAAAGGTGCGAGTGCGTGATTTGTAGGTCTTGATGAGACGAACACGGCTGTTTTAGTTTGATCTTCCTACGACGTTCCTACTGGCTGCAGCGGCCATTTTAGTGGTCTAGACTGATAGGTGGCGCTAGGGAGCCCATTTTGGCACTTTTCAGATTAATTTTTTCATGTTATAAAATTTTTCGCCAGTCCTGACATGCGTGCCAATTTTGGTGAGTTTTTGAGCATGTTTAGGGGGTCAAATTCCAGTTGAAAGTCGCGTACGCTGAAAGAAAGAAAGAAACAATAATAATTAAAGCTGTAAGCAGCGTTGGGAGGGACCTCGGCCCCCCGCTGTCGTCCCCCCACGCCGTCATCCCCCAGCTCAAGTTGTGTACATAAGCCATGTGACCTAATGAAACTTTGACGTGTGTGATGATCAAACAACACATCCATATTCAATTGAAATCATGTGACCTAGTGAAAGCTTGAGTGATATGTACCGGCTGTTGAGAGGGTCTCAGTGCAGCAAACAGAAACAAATATATACTAAGACCTACAAATGTTGAATTAATATCTGATTGTATACATATGTGACACTAATCATATGTGTATTATAACAGTAGAAGTATGACACACACAGACACCGACGGCCAAGTTAACGACATGCAGAGAGGGAGAGAAGGGAGAAAGAGGACAGAGCGGGGAGAAAAAGAGACAGAGAGAGAGAGAGGGGGGACAGGGAGTGGAATTTGTGTGTGTGTGTGTGTGTAATTGTGTCGCTAAAAATTACAAATTATGAGCTGCAGGTTGCTTTAAGGTTACATTATTATTTTTCTCCATCTCTCTCTCTCTCTCTCAATTGTTGTTTTCTAACAAACCACTTAAAAAAAAAAAAAAAATCTAAACATCATGTTTAACAATTAACTCTCTCTCTCTCTCTCTCTCTCTCTCTCTCTCTCTCTCTCCTCTCTTTCTCTCTTTATCTCTCTCTCTCCCTGTCTTTCTCTCTCATACATACACCCACAATGAATATTTGGTATGTATACTCTGACTTGGAGTTAAAAATCAAAAAAAAAAAATTAATATTTTTATGGTTGTTTTTCAACAAAGACAAAAAAAGTCCTGGAGGGAAACAGTGTGTATTTTTATTGAAAAAATAGAAACTGCCCCCAAAAATGATAATGCATCAAAATTGGTGTTGTTATTTATCATTCACATATCACAGACTGCGATAAATAAAATAAAAAAATCCATCCAACATTTATTATAAAGTTAATCTTAATTCATGTTTTTTCATTAAAGTAACAGTGACTTCATGTAAATAAAATGGCAAATATATTGTGAAAATCCTCAAAAGGAATGAATATTAGATATGCATAATCTGAATACAAGTTGCTTAAAAGATTTAAGCAAAAAAATGTAGAGAAATATGTTAACATTTAATATTTTTCTGTTGTTCACACCGTTCGAAGGACAGGTGTGATTTTTATAAGGGGCCCGCAGGGTTAAAAATGCAAGTTTCTTATGAAGGTGGTGTGAGCTTATAATTTGAAACTTGTAGACACAAGCCATGTGACCTAATGAAACTTTGACATGTGTGATGATCAAACAACACATCCATATTCATTTGAAATCATGTGACCTAGTGAAAGCTTGAGTGATGTGTACCGGCTGCTTTGAGGATCTAAGTGCAGCAAACAGACACAAATATATACTAAGACCTACAAATGTTGAATTAAAATCTGATTGTATACATATGTGACACTAATAATATGTGTATAATAACAGTAGAAGTATGACACACACAGACAGACAGACATAGACGGCCGAGTTCTCAACATGCAGAGAGGGAGAGACGAGAGAAAGAGGACAGAGGGAGGAGAGAGAGAGAGAGAGAGAGAGAGAGAGAGAGAGAGAGAGGGGATAGGGAGTGGAGTGTGTGTGTGTGTGTGTGTGTGTGTGTGTGTGTGTGTGTGTGTGTGTGTGTGTGTGTGCATGTGTGTGTGTGTAGGCATACATGGTTTACAAAACCAATTTTCAGGTTTACTCACCAGCATTACAAGACCAATCGGTTTACGGAACCAATTTTGATGGTCTCGTAAACATAAAACTTTATAATGTTATAATTATTGAATATCAATTGTACAAGTCATTATGAATATATGTGTGATTACATAGTTTCTAGTGTTATCAGTTAATATAGTTGTTCTACTGTTATGGCCCACCCCCTGCCTTTCTGACGTTCACACATATTGGTCTCACATGACAGGATGGGTTTGTGAGACCAAGACCTGTGTGTCCAACAGCGACACCACAGGCTGCAAGAGACATTGCAAGTTACACACGTTTCCGCGAAAATACACACATTGACCCGCCAATTTTACACACAAAAACCCGCCTTCAGCCGGCTTGCAGTGTGGACCAGCGAGCCGGGAGCAGCGAGCAGGATGAACTTCGAAAAGTAAGACTTTCATATTTTATTTTATGAATTAATGTTCATGCTGGTTGTTAGCTAACAGATTACTCTAAAACTTAAGGGAGTTATCTGATAACTACACACTCTGTACACATGCTTATTTTGTTTTTTTTATTTCATAAAATGTGAGTCAGCTTTCACTGATCCTCCGTCAGCTAGCTTAACAGCGGTAGCTTCTGAAAGAGTAAAATCCATTTTGTTTAGCGATGAAGAGACTGACGGTGTTATGTCGATATCAGATATCCTGCTTAACCTCTGTGTGTGTCTCTGTGTGAACGCGGACTTTTTGACCGTCAAAGGAGGTTAACATGTTTGAGACAGAACCGTTTAACAAGATGATCTTGAACGCAACGCTTGACTTACAGTAGTTCCCTCCCTGGCCTGAACACACCGCTGTGAAGCTAGGTTTGAGGGAGAGGTGCAATTTGTTTTTTTTAAAAAAACAAACGCGGTGTCCTTTTTGTGTCATGCCAGAACGTGTCTCCCGTTGTTTGCATCACGTCTGTTACAGCCGGACCGGAGCTCGTGTAAATGGCTTTAGCACTGCAGCTAATTGGTAAGCTAATTCTGTCATCTAGTCAGGGTTTCAACCATCATTCGGCGAAGCAATTAGTTTTTTGTTGCCGTTTGGCTGCTGGCTTTCGGACGCTTTGTTGTCGATGGCTTTGCTCGGTAACGATGGAAGCTGCGGAGGCTCCGCTTTCATTTGAGGGGTTGGTTGTGTTGTTTGCATAAAATATTGTTGTTCTATAATCCCGAATTATCGTTTATGAGCTGCTTCATGAAGTTTGATATGAAGTTATGGTTATAGTTATGATTTTAGCTGTATTTTGGGTATATAAACGAGCTTTGAACCTCCGTATCCATACGCATTAGCGCAACTGGGCAACAGGTGATCTGCCAGCAGCGAAATACAATGCGAGGCCCAGCTGCTGGACGAGAGGTTTATTTTCGATAAAACGAAACTTAACAGACCGTAGAACCTCCGTATCCCTACGCATTAGCGCAACTGCGTAGGGAGTAGAGTCTGTTAAGTTTCGTTTTATCAATATACCTCTCGTCCAAACTAAGTCTGCGCTGCTCGGTGATTCTGTAGGGAACAGACCGACTATAGATATGTACTTTATATGACCCCACTTCAAAAAACACGAACTATCCCTGTGTCTTTTGCTTTAAAATGACCTGAAACAATGCTAACTCACTGCTTCTGTATATGAGTAAGATTCAGTATGGCTTGTGTGTTTTTGTGTTTGCATGATCATGGTGTATGAGGCCAGTGTTTGGCATGTGAGGACAACAGTGAGCATAATACCTTTTTAGGCCACAGCTAAAATGAGTTCTGATAATGCTGTATATTTGTAAGGACTGACTTGACATGGTATTTTGCAGTGCGGCAAGGCAGACAAGACCCCATTTCTGATGCGCAACACCACGTAAGACTAAAGAGGGACAAAGCGTTGTGTGTCTGGAGATACATAGACCCCATCAAAGGTAAGTTTTTGCTTTAAACCCTGTGTGTACTTGCGTACTGTAAGTGCTTGATTTGAGATTTGATGATGTCTGATGTCTTGTGTCTCAAAGCCCCAAATCACAATAAGCTTGAATCTTTATTAATTTCCCTTTTTCAGTTTTAGGTCATTTTTAGATCAGTTTTGTAGTTTTGGTCAATTGTGGTCAGGTTTTGCACACAGTAGCCGTGTCTCCACAGTCTTGCTCAAAGAGGTTTGTCAGTACACTGTGTCAGTGTAGATTCAAACACAGAAGTGCTTTAAGATGACCTGAAACAATGCTAACTCACTGCTTCTGTATATGAGTAAGATTCAGTATGGCTTGTGTGTTTTTGTGTTTGCATGATCATGGTGTATGAGGCCAGTGTTTGGCATATGAGGACAACAGTGAGACAGTGTGAACCAATACTTTAGTACAAAGACTTTTGTGTGTTTGTGTGTGGCTCAGTAATGGTTTATAAGGACAGAGTGAAACATACAAGGTCATACAGTAAAATACAGTGTGTCACATCACAGTTTTGCATGATTTTAAATATTGGCTTATGACAAGCAGTTTTAGGATCAAATTTCACAATGTTTTCATCAAATTATGCCGTTTCTCATTGAGGGGGAAAAACAGTAAATATTGTGAATCTGTACAGTAATGTTGAGATGATATTTGATGAGTGAGTTAGCAGATCTTATGAATTTCACCTTCTTTCCTCATGATTGTCATTTTTTATCATAATTTCACTTTTTTTTTATTACGCTGGTTTTCATTAACTGTTATTTATTTATTTATTGATAGGAAGAGGTGTGTTTGCATTGGAGCCAATTTGTAAAGGCTCCCAAATCACAATAAGCTTGAATCTTTATTAATTTCTTCTCTTTTTTTCAGTTTTAGGTCATTTTTAGATCATTTTTGTAGTTTTTGGTCAATTGCGGTCAGGTTTTGCACACAGTAGCCGTGTCTCCCACAGTCTTGCTCAAAGAGGTTTGTCAGTACACTGTGTCAGTGTAGATTCAAACACAGGAAGTGCTTTAAGATGACCTGAAACAATGCTAACTCACTGCTTCTGTATATGAGTAAGATTCAGTATGGCTTGTGTGTTTTTGTGTTTGCATGATCATGGTGTATGAGGCCAGTGTTTGGCATATGAGGACAACAGTGAGACAGTGTGAACCAATACTTTAGTACAAAGACTTTTGTGTGTTTGTGTGTGGCTCAGTAATGGTTTATAAGGACAGAGTGAAACATACAAGGTCATACAGTAAAATACGTGTGTCACATCACAGTTTTGCATGATTTTAAATATTGGCTTATGACAAGCAGTTTTAGGATCAAATTTCACAATGTTTTCATCAAATTATGCCGTTTCTCATCGAGGGGAAAAACAGTAAATATTGTGAATCTGTACAGTAATGTTGAGATGATATTTGATGAGTGAGTTAGCAGATCTTATGAATTTCACCTTCTTTCCTCATGATTGTCATTTTTATCATAATTTCACTTTTTTTTTACACTGGTTTTCATTAACTGTTATTTATTTATTTATTTATTTATTTATTGATAGGAAGAGGTGTGTTTGCATTGGAGCCAATTTGTAAAGGCTCCCAAATCACAATAAGCTTGAATCTTTATTAATTTCTTCTCTTTTTTTCAGTTTTAGGTCATTTTTAGATCAGTTTTGTAGTTTTGGTCAATTGTTGTCAGGTTTTTCACACAGTAGCCGTGTCTGCCACAGTCTTGCTCAAAGAGGTTTGTCAGTACACTGTGTCAGTGTAGATTCAAACACAGGAAGTGCTTTAAGATGACCTGAAACAATGCTAACTCACTGCTTCTGTATATGAGTAAGATTCAGTATGGCTTGTGTGTTTTTATGTTTGCATGATCATGGTGTATGAGGCCAGTGTTTGGCATATGAGGACAACAGTGAGACAGTGTGAACCAATACTTTAGTACAAAGACTTTTGTGTGTTTGTGTGTGGCTCAGTAATGGTTTATAAGGACAGAGTGAAACATACAAGGTCATACAGTAAAATACAGTGTGTCACATCACAGTTTTGCATGATTTTAAATATTGGCTTATGACAAGCAGTTTTAGGATCAAATTTCACAATGTTTTCATCAAATTATGCCGTTTCTCATCGGGGAAAAACAGTAAATATTGTGAATCTGTACAGTAATGTTGAGATGATATTTGATGAGTGAGTTAGCAGATCTTATGAATTTCACCTTCTTTCCTCATGATTGTCATTTTTATCATAATTTCACTTTTTTAATTACACTGGTTTTCATTAACTGTTATTTATTTATTTATTTATTTATTGATAGGAAGAGGTGTGTTTGCATTGGAGCCAATTTGTAAAGGCTCCCAAATCACAATAAGCTTGAATCTTTATTAATTTCTTCTCTTTTTTTCAGTTTTAGGTCATTTTTAGATCAGTTTTGTAGTTTTTGGTCAATTGTGGTCAGGTTTTGCACACAGTAGCCGTGTCTCCACAGTCTTGCTCAAAGAGGTTTGTCAGTACACTGTGTCAGTGTAGATTCAAACACAGGAAGTGCTTTAAGATGACCTGAAACAATGCTAACTCACTGCTTCTGTATATGAGTAAGATTCAGTATGGCTTGTGTGTTTTTGTGTTTGCATGATCATGGTGTATGAGGCCAGTGTTTGGCATATGAGGACAACAGTGAGACAGTGTGAACCAATACTTTAGTACAAAGACTTTTGTGTGTTTGTGTGTGGCTCAGTAATGGTTTATAAGGACAGAGTGAAACATACAAGGTCATACAGTAAAATACAGTGTGTCACATCACAGTTTTGCATGATTTTAAATATTGGCTTATGACAAGCAGTTTTAGGATCAAATTTCACAATGTTTTCATCAAATTATGCCGTTTCTCATAGAGGGGAAAAACAGTAAATATTGTGAATCTGTACAGTAATGTTGAGATGATATTTGATGAGTGAGTTAGCAGATCTTATGAATTTCACCTTCTTTCCTCATGATTGTCATTTTTTATCATAATTTCACTTTTTTTTAATTACGCTGGTTTTCATTAACTGTTATTTATTTATTTATTTATTTATTTATTGATAGGAAGAGGTGTGTTTGCATTGGAGCCAATTTGTAAAGGCTCCCAAATCACAATAAGCTTGAATCTTTATTAATTTCTTCTCTTTTTTTCAGTTTTAGGTCATTTTTAGATCAGTTTTGTAGTTTTGGTCAATTGTGGTCAGGTTTTGCACACAGTAGCCGTGTCTCCCAGTCTTGCTCAAAGAGGTTTGTCAGTACACTGTGTCAGTGTAGATTCAAACACAGGAAGTGCTTTAAGATGACCTGAAACAATGCTAACTCACTGCTTCTGTATATGAGTAAGATTCAGTATGGCTTGTGTGTTTTTGTGTTTGCATGATCATGGTGTATGAGGCCAGTGTTTGGCATATGAGGACAACAGTGAGACAGTGTGAACCAATACTTTAGTACAAAGACTTTTGTGTGTTTGTGTGTGGCTCAGTAATGGTTTATAAGGACAGAGTGAAACATACAAGGTCATACAGTAAAATACAGTGTGTCACATCACAGTTTTGCATGATTTTAAATATTGGCTTATGACAAGCAGTTTTAGGATCAAATTTCACAATGTTTTCATCAAATTATGCCGTTTCTCATCGAGGGGGAAAAACAGTAAATATTGTGAATCTGTACAGTAATGTTGAGATGATATTTGATGAGTGAATTAGCAGATCTTATGAATTTCACCTTCTTTCCTCATGATTGTCATTTTTTATCATAATTTCACTTTTTTTTTTATTATGCTGGTTTTCATTAACTGTTATTTATTTATTTATTGATAGGAAGAGGTGTGTTTGCATTAGAGCCAATTCAGTAAAGGCTCATTCATTTTGGAGTACAGAGGAGTTTTGGAGAAGACTGAGAAGACTGCAACATGGAATGAGTATACATACATCTTCAAACATAAAGGAACAGAATATTGGTGAGTAAGCTGAATTGCAGGATGTTATTCTTGATCAAAAGCCAAACTACACATGACCCGTGTTTCCACTATGGAATAGTGGCACTACGATGATGGGGACATCGAAACTCGTGACTTCGCGGATGGGCCCCTCTCGGCCCCACTCTGCAGTGGAGACATGCCCCCTCCCCTTACCGCGTGGTAAGGGGAGGGGGCGAGTGTTTCAATGTCCACGTAATCGCAATGCGACAGTTTTTTGTAGTGCGACTTTGTCGTTGGCCCACTTGTCGAACATCTTCTTTTGTTGTTTTTAACTGTGTAGATGGTTGCTACTAGGCTAATGCTTCTCTTCTGCTAGGTTTTAAAAATGCTGCTTGATTTGGTGTTTTCTGAAAACGTCACATCCCGCTCTGTTTTCACCCAATCAGCGAGTAAACCTTAAGCCCCACCTGGGAGCTTTTCGAGGCCGATCTGAGTACCTACTCCGAGGCAGGGTCTTATTTCGGCCCCGTAAATGTTCCCGGAGATGGCCCTGAGGGGGAAGGCCCTATAGTGGAGACACAGACCTGCTGCCCCGGCCCCGTATTTTGGCCCGGTTGGCCCCGTAGTGGAAACGGCCCTATGCAGAAATTTCTGGGTGATAGAAATGCTTGCCAATGATGTTCTTGCTTCTGGACCACAATTTTGTTCACATTTTTAGTAACTCATTCTTGTAACTCCTGTAGCATTGATGCTTCAAGTGAAGATGGGACACTTGGCAGACTCGTGAATGATGCTGAAAAGCCGAATGCGAAAATAAAAAAAATAGAGGTGGATGGTGTACCCAGTCTGTGTTTGTTTGCCATCGTTGACATTGAGGAAGGGCAAGAAATAACCTATGACTACGGAGGAGAAAACCTGCCATGGCGTTCTTGCCAAAGGCATCAAATATCCAAGGTAGAGTACATTTGACCAATTGAATCTATGTTTAAAAATAATGAATAGTATATAATAAGAAGACTTCAGCACTGCATAAGATCTTTCTCTCTGTCTCCTCTCTATCCTCTCTCTCCATCCTCTCTGTCCTCTCTCTGTCCTCTTTCACTCCTCTGTCCTCTCTCCGTTCTCTCTCTGTCCTCTCTCTGTCTCCTCTCTGTCCTCTCTCTGTCTCCTCTCTGTCCTCTCTCTGTCTTCTCTCTGTCCTCTGTGCGTCCTCTCTCTGTCTCCTCTCTGTCTCCTCTCTGTGCTCTCTCCGTCCTCTCTCCGTCCTCTCTCTCTCTGTCTCCTCTCTGTGCTCTCTCCGTCCTCTCTCCGTCCTCTCTCTGTCTCCTCTCTGTCCTCTCTTTGTCCTCTCTCCGTCCTCTCTCTGTCCTCTCTCTGTCCTCTTTCATGCCTCTCTGTCCTCTCTCTGTCTCCTCTCTATCCTCTGTCTGTCCTCTGTCTGTCCTCTCTCTGTCTCCTCTCTCTGATAGGGATACAATATATATATATATATATATATATATATATATATATACAGTACAGGCCAAAAGTTTGGACACACCTCCTCATTCAATGCGTTTTCTTTATTTTCATGACTATTTACATTGTAGATTCTCACTGAAGGCATCAAAACTATGAATGAACACATGTGGAGTTATGTACTTAACAAAAAAAGGTGAAATAACTGAAAACATGTTTTATATTCTAGTTTCTTCAAAATAGCCACCCTTTGCTCTGATTACTGCTTTGCACACTCTTGGCAGTCTCTCCATGAGCTTCAAGAGGTAGTCACCTGAAATGGTTTTCCAACAGTCTTGAAGGAGTTCCCAGAGGTGTTTAGCACTTGTTGGCCCCTTTGCCTTCACTCTGCGGTCCAGCTCACCCCAAACCATCTCGATTGGGTTCAGGTCCGGTGACTGTGGAGGCCAGGTCATCTGCCGCAGCACTCCATCACTCTCCTTCTTGGTCAAATAGCCCTTACACAGCCTGGAGGTGTGTTTGGGGTCATTGTCCTGTTGAAAAATAACTGATCGTACAACTAAACGCAAACCGGATGGGATGGCATGTCGCTGCAGGATGCTGTGGTAGCCATGCTGGTTCAGTGTGCCTTCAATTTTGAATAAATCCCCAACAGTGTCACCAGCAAAACACCCCCACACCATCACACCTCCTCCTCCATGCTTCACAATGGGAACCAGGCATGTGGAATCCATCCGTTCACCTTTTCTGCGTCTCACAAAGACACGGCGGTTGGAACCAAAGATCTCAAATTTGGACTCATCAGACCAAAGCACAGATTTCCACTGGTCTAATGTCCATTCCTTGTGTTTCTTGGCCCAAACAAATCTCTTCTGCTTGTTGCCTCTCCTTAGCAGTGGTTTCCTAGCAGCTATTTGACCATGAAGGCCTGATTCGCAGTCTCCTCTTAACAGTTGTTCTAGAGATGGGTCTGCTGCTAGAACTCTGTGTGGCATTCATCTGGTCTCTGATCTGAGCTGCTGTTAACTTGCGATTTCTGAGGCTGGTGACTCGGATGAACTTATCCTCAGAAGCAGAGGTGACTCTTGGTCTTCCTTTCCTGGATCGGTCCTCATGTGTGCCAGTTTCGTTGTAGCGCTTGATGGTTTTTGCGACTCCACTTGGGGACACATTTAAAGTTTTTGCAATTTTCCGGACTGACTGACCTTCATTTCTTAAAGTAATGATGGCCACTCGTTTTTCTTTAGTTAGCTGATTGGTTCTTGCCATAATATGAATTTTAACAGTTGTCCAATAGGGCTGTCAGCTGTGTATTAACCTGACTTCTGCACAACACAACTGATGGTCCCAACCCCATTGATAAAGCAAGAAATTCCACTAATTAACCCTGATAAGGCACACCTGTGAAGTGGAAACCATTTCAGGTGACTACCTCTTGAAGCTCATGGAGAGAATGCCAAGAGTGTGCAAAGCAGTAATCAGAGCAAAGGGTGGCTATTTTGAAGAAACTAGAATATAAAACATGTTTTCAGTTATTTCACCTTTTTTTGTTAAGTACATAACTCCACATGTGTTCATTCATAGTTTTGATGCCTTCAGTGAGAATCTACAATGTAAATAGTCATGAAAATAAAGAAAAAGCATTGAATGAGAAGGTGTGTCCAAACTTTTGGCCTGTACTGTATATATATATAATTTCTTGCGGGCCAGATATAATTGAAATGCGGGCCGGAAGTTTGATATGTCACCTCAATGTCAAATTCAGTATTTCAGCAGCAGATGTTTTACATTGAAATAACTGCCATGTCTCCCTCTTTCATTCTCCTCTGGTTTTCCCTTTTTGCCTCTCCATCAGCCTATGGCTCCAACTACAGTCAAGAAACCTGTTCCCCACACACCAGTCCTCTCTCCGGCTACAAGTCACACACCAGTCGTGTCTCCGTCTACAGGTCACACATCAGTCGTGTCTCCGTCTACAGGCCACACACCAGTTGTGTCTCCATCTGCAAGCCACACACCAGTCGTCTCCATCGACAGGCCACACCATTCCTCTCCTCCACAGTGCTCCCTGAAGAGGTTTGTCAGTACATTTGTTGGTGTAGCTTTAAATGCAGGAAGTGTTATGACATGACCTGAAACGATGCTCACTTTCTGCTTCTGTATATGACTGATGATGGGTTTTTCTTTCCTCTACTCTATGGCTGCCCAATTGACTGATGTTTTGGTTATGGCTGTGTGACCTTTGTGTGTTTAATTGTGGTTTTGCTTTATTTTTCCACATGGAAAGATGGTTGGATCACAGCAGCAAGCCAAGAGGCCAGGCAGTTGCAATGATGGTAAGAAATCTTTATATAAAACATAATAGAGGAAGGATATACCAGGCAAAACCTTATTATAAGTAGTGAGTCAGTTGAGGGGATACCATACAAGTTGGTGTGTGTATCCTTCATTTACACAATCCAATTGTTTTCATTTTCATTATAATCTATTTAAGCTTTTGAAGAACAGAGAGGAAGGAAGAGAAGAAAGCAAGAGAATTCAGGAGGAATGAGGAAGAGAGATAGGGGTAAGAATTAACAAAGCCATTGTTTTCTTCTTTTTTTTCTTTCTCCTCGAACTTTTATCTTACTTTTCTTAGGATTTATTAGGTGGATTTGATTTATTTGCACTATGGACACTAGTGACTTTGTGTCTGCTTTGGCCTTACTACTGTTTTTCATGCTTATTATAGCCGTGTCTGGGGAGTCCGTGAACAGCCATGACGCTATCGTTTACACTGGGGATCAGCTGTTGACGCTGCTTAACACAGCGGTGCTACCTCAAGACAGGCCCGATATCCCCCCAGGATATCAATTAATAACATTCAAATTCACATTCAAATTAAACTAAAATTTGTCAAAACAACATCCCAGAGAAAAAAACATTCTAAATAGTTTATAAATGTGGGGATTTTTTTTTTAAACCTGGTGATATGCTGATTGGAGTTCTTGTCAGATCTAAGCTGCTTGTATGTGTTTCTTTCCAGACTAATATCTTGAAGTAAAACCGAATGTGAGTTCACAGGATTTGAGCTGGCATTGCAAGGCTAGGTTTCAGCCACCTAGAGGAAGTTATCTAAGTAAAAAATTCAAATCTGTATTCACACGATAAATTTCAATATGTGTTTTTTCTTTTAGATTGCAAGACACATCATGTCGTGAAAGAGAACTTGGGCTCATTTGAAAAATGCTCACTTTGCCGTGGGCCATTTTCTTCATTGAAGTGGTGGGGGCTAAGATGTGAAGGTTTGTATAAAAATTCTAAGATCGACATGTTGCATTACACATGTACACTGTGTTTGCTTGTAGAAAGACATTTCTCATGGTCGACAAACTTACACTTGTTTTCAAAATAATAGCAGTGTGTTTAAAAAAGTGAATAAAGCTTAAACTCCTCATCATAGTTGTAAGATTCACACATGAACATGCTTTAGGAACATTGCACATTCTTTTCCAAATCAAGAAATGAAGGAAAAAACCATGAACTTTGTTATTATTTTACAGAAAAGTGAAGAAATCAGATATTAGGCTGTTCAAAATAATAGCAGTGTCGGGTTCAATGAGTCAGGCTATTGATTCTGTGAAAAAACAGGTGGCCCACATTGCAGGATGAAGGCAGCAGATGTTGTACATGCTAGTTAAAGTACATTTCTGGAGAAAAGCCCAGAATGGTATCGAACTTCTACAGTAGTACAAATATGGTCTGTACTCATAAAACGATGCATTGGAAAGTTTGTAAGTATACCAGGAGTTTATTAAAATAACACTTACCTGATGGTTTTCTCTGCTGCTACTGCTGTAAACATTGTCAAAATGTTGCGTGATGCACTGAGGAAAAATAACTAGTGGTCTACTAGCAACACCGGGTGATCCTGCGAGATTTCGACAATGTTTACAGCAGTAGCGGTAGCAGCACAGTAGAGGCTGGGGTTTGGCGAGCTTCATCCCAAGACCTGAGCGAGGTGGCCAGCCACCGCCACACACCACAGATCCATCCCAGCGATGCTGTCTACCTGCTGTTCAACACGCTGTTGTGCAGCATCACGAGGAGGGATCCATGGTGTTGAGTGGATGTACCTGGCCACGGGTCTCTGCGTGGAATGCGCCAAATTCCTCCTGTTTTCCCCGGCAGCAGCACTGACGTGCTGTACATGTCTTTGTAGGTTCATTGTGACATCCATCACGAGTCCAACACAAAGGCCACATAAGCACAAAAAACGTTTTCTCTAGTGAAATCTGTCTGAATGTCACTCATGCTATGAGCACGTACGGTGAGAGAGAGCAACAGTTCACTTGACATTACTAGTGGCGCTGAAAACAACCATTTTTAGAATCTTCTGCAATGCACCTTTTAAGTAAAAAAAAAAACAACACAATTTTGTGAAGCATTACAACATTAATGCTAACCTTAGTATTTTGTTGTTTTAACAGTTTGTACCACTGTATGGCATACATACTGCTTTCACTCCAAAGACAAAAGACAAAAGACTTCGGTAAGTAGTTATTTTGGTAACCCTTTACTGGAAGCAGTATTCATAAGGTTTTCATACCACCTACACCTACATTAGCACTAAGAACTGGCATAAACATATATTTATTGAAATGCTTTTCCAAAACGTTTAAAGTGTTAGTTCAAATAGTGTATTGTGTGTCATGGGTAGATTTGGTGTTAACAGGGAAGGTAACAAAATTCATTCTCAAACTGATGTCACCAAAATAATTCTGCGGTCATGGTAAAAGTGGCATATATGGTAATTAGGGACTCTGACAGATGCTGATACCTCCATTTTGATTTTAAAACAAAACACAAATTAAATTTGAAATTGTATGAACTTTGAACACATCAGAAAGGTGAAAAATCCTAGCAGTCCACTACACCAAAGATGTAATGGCAGCATCAGCAGTGACTTGTCATTATGTGTTAAGCACAAAACTTGCAGTTCAATTACGAGCAGTTATAGGATCACATTTCACAAGGTTTTCATCTTTGAGCAAAATGTAAACATTGTGAGTCTGCTCAGTAGAAGTTCTAGCCAAATATGTTCAGATAATATTTGATGTGTGTGAGTTGGTAGATCTTATGAAACACAGCTTTGAAGCCTCAGTGTTAACTGTTGAAGTGTTACATACCAACAGTGAATCAGTGATGTTCACTTTCTGGAAATTATATTCATTGTCTCGAATCATCAAATTCAGTATTTCAGCAGCAGATGTTTTACATTGAAATAACTGCCATGTCTCCCTCTTTCATTCTCCTCTGGTTTTCCCTTTTTGCCTCTCCATCAGCCTATGGCTCCAACAGTCGAGAAACCTGTTCTCCACACACCAGTCCTCTCTCCAGCCACAAGTCACACACCAGTCATGTCTCCGTCTACAGGCCACACACCAGTTGTGTCTCCGTCTACAGGCCACACACCAGTCGTGTCTCCGTCTACAGGCCACACACCATTCCTCTCCTCCACAGTGCTTCCTGAAGAGGTTTGTCAGTACTTTTGTCGGTGTAGCTTTACGCACAGGAAATGCATTCACATGACCTGAAATGATGCTCACTTTCTGCCTTTGTATATGACTTATGATTTGGTATGGTCCTATAACCCTGGTGTGTTTTGTGTGTAAGCCTACTCATAGTGTTTGAGGCCATTGTTTGATATATGAGGACAGCAGTGAGAAGCAATACTTTAGCACAAAGACTTGCGTGTGTGTGTTTGTTTTACTGCTGTTCGATAAATCGGTTATACATCGTAAATCAAATTTTTTAGTTATGATAATGTTGATAAAATGAAATCGCTAAATCGAGATTTTCTCTTCAACTACTTGAGCAACCGCTTAATTACTTCAGCGACTGACCACCGCTAACGTATCTACCGGCTTGTTTACACTTGACTTCAATTCATTGTTATTAAATTGAACGTTGTCGTACTTTTACTTGTGTACCGCTGTTTAACACGAGGTGGACAACACGGCTCCATCTGCTCCGCTAATGTCTCCCCCCTCCTACTCATAGTTGTAGTATGTTTACAACCACAACTTTGTTAAGCGCTGTCCACACAGAACTATAACTATACAGCTATAATGATGTAAACATCCCCACCGATGCACCATAATGTTCTGTAGCCATGTGCCCTGGGTTCATCTAATACTGTAATTTATAATATCTAAAATAACAGGAGAGGAGAGGTGTGGAGTTTGACACTCTGACATGTTACAGTAGGTTACTGTAACCTCATAACAGTGTCTTCCTGTCTGGAAACAACATTTCAAAATAAAAGCCAGCGAACAAACAGAACAAAAATTAAAGTGAACCAGCAGAGTATGAGCTTAATTAATTAGCCATGTTCTCTGTTCTCTCTCTGTCTCCTCTGTGTCTCCTCTCTGTCTTCTGTCCGTCCTCTCTCTGTCCTCTGTCTCTTCTGTCTCCTCTCCATCCTCTCTCTGTCTCCTCTCTGTCCTCTGTCCGTCCTCTCTCTGTCCCCTCTCTGTCCCCTCTCTGTCCTCTCTTCGTCCTCTCTCTGTCTTCTCTGTCCTCTCTCTGTCCTCTGTCCGTCCTCTCTCTGATAGGGATATAACATATATATATATATATATATATATATATATATATATGCATATGTTATATAATAGGGATGCACCGAAATGAAAATTTGTGGCTGAAGCCGAAACCGAATAATATTAAACGCTTGGCCAAATACCGAATATTGTTTAGTTTTTCATTAGTTTTTGCAGATGAACCCCCTCCAGCAGGGTATGAAATTAACAAAATATTTTGGGGGCAGTTTTGGCCCCCACGGTCTAAAAAATGGGGGCATTTTCAAAATGTTTGGGGGCCATCAAAAAATTGTAATTATGTTCTAACAGTAAGCACATGAAAAGCAAAACCAACTAAGATAGTGTCTTCACTCTTCAGTAGAAACCACTATAAATGAAACAAATAATGGGTTACATAAAGTTATGGTTGCAAAATATCACTCAGATTTCCTATAATTCAACCAGTTTAAATGTGATGATTTAACCATTAATCTACTGATAGCAGTACTAATGTTTCACCACATTACAGTTCCTTTTACTGTTAAAAAGGCCAAATTACTATAAATTCCTTAGATGCAATCCTGGAAGTAAGATAATTTAAAATTTAACATTCATTCTACCTTAATTTTTCATTAATTTGACATTGTGTAGACACAGATCTCCCAAGAAATGGTTAATTTAAATTTATGGTACAGCAAAGCCCCCTCCCCTTCTCTGTCAGATTACTCTCACGTAATCAGTGCAATCTCGTTGATTATGTCTGGGAAATGAGTTGTAGACGTGACGGTAAATTAATTTAATGAAAATAAAATTATACTTTAATGTCAGATTTTAATACCGTTAAAAATATAAATACATACAGTTGTTTCGAAAACTTGGGGGGCAATTTTGGCCCCCGGAACATGGCTTTTGGGGGCATTCTTGGATAAATTGCGGGCCAAATGGCCTGTGGCCCTTGCTAATTTCTGACACTGCCCTCCAGATTAGTGTTGTCACGGTACCAATATTGGGACCCACTGTACGATACCAGTGAAAATATCATGGTTCTGAGTAGTATCACGATACCACAGCGAAAATGAGGCAGATGTGCCTTTTGTCATTTATAAAAGATAAATCACTTTTCTATAATACATCAATGATATTTCAATGGAATAAATTACTTACTGACTTATTCATACTTCAAAAACAGCATCAATAAGTGATTAACATAGGGGGGATCAAAATAAAATAAATAAATAAAATAAGAATCAACCAGCCACCCTCCTCCCATTCATAAGTAAAGAACAGTCCCTAAAGTGCGCTGAGGTTTGTGGGCCGTGAACGGCTCGTTTCTCCTCTGCCACGACACATACCTGAGTGCGGCTGGCTCGGCTGATCAGGTACTTTTCGGCAGTCCACACGCCAAGAAGAGGATATTATTGGAGCCGACTTCTCTGTCGTGGTAAGCTGATGGCCGCCGTATTTGACAGGAATACATTACTGTCTGTGTCTGTGACCCCCGTTCAACCCACAACCTGTGGGATTCGCCTTTGGTTTCTGCTGCTGGTTGAAATCTGTAGGCTGCTCGCACAGCGTGCTGAATGATTTAAGCCTATTTTGCTCGCTCAAAACTATTTTTAGTTGCAAATCAGCGCCCGTGTGACGGATCGCCACACTGCCGACATTTTACTCCACCCGTCACGGGCGCTGTTTGATTGCGTTATCAAAACACGCGCTATTATTCTGCCTTGCTTTTAACTTATTCCACGAATACCGAATGTGTGTTTTTGCAATATTCGGCCGAATATATTCGGTTACGAATATTCGGTGCATCCTAATATATAATTTCTTGCGGGCGGAAATTTGATATGTCAGCTCAATGTCAAATTCAGTATTTCAGCAGCAGATGTTTTTGAAATAACTGCCATGTCTCCTCTTTCATTCTCCTCTGGTTTTCCCTTTTTGCCTCTCCATCAGCCTATGGCTCCAACTACTGTCGAGAAACCTGTTCTCCACACACCAGTCCTCTCTCCAGCCACAAGTCACACACCAGTCGTGTCTCCGTCTACAGGCCACACACCATTCCTCTCCTCCACAGTGCTTCCTGAAGAGGTTTGTCAGTACTTTTGTCGGTGTAGCTTTACGCACAGGAAATGCATTCACATGACCTGAAATGATGCTCACTTTCTGCCTTTGTATATGACTTATGATTTGGTATGGTCCTATAACCCTGGTGTGTTTTGTGTGTAAGCCTACTCATAGTGTTTGAGGCCATTGTTTGATATATGAGGACAGCAGTGAGAAGCAATACTTTAGCACAAAGACTTGCGTGTGTGTGTTTGTTTTACTGCTGTTCGATAAATCGGTTATACATCGTAAATCAATTTTTTTAGTTATGATAATGTTGATAAAATGAAATCGCTAAATCGAGATTTTCTCTTCAACTACTTGAGCAACCGCTTAATTACTTCAGCGACTGACCACCGCTAACATATCTACCGGCTTGTTTACACTTGACTTCAATTCATTGTTATTAAATTGAACGTTGTCGTACTTTTACTTGTGTACCGCTGTTTAAAACGAGGTGGACAACACGGCTCCATCTGCTCCGCTAATGTCTCCCCCCTCCTACTCATAGTTGTAGTATGTTTACAACCACAACTTTGTTAAGCGCTGTCCACACAGAACTATAACTATACAGCTATAATGATGTAAACATCCCCACCGATGCACCATAATGTTCTGTAGCCATGTGCCCTGGGTTCATCTAATACTGTAATTTATAATATCTAAAATAACAGGAGAGGAGAGGTGTGGAGTTTGACACTCTCTGACATGTTACAGTAGGTTACTGCAACCTCATAACAGTGTCTTCCTGTCTGGAAACAACATTTCAAAATAAAAGCCAGCGAACAAACAGAACAAAAATTAAAGTGAACCAGCAGAGTATGAGCTTAATTAATTAGCCATGTTCTCAGCAGTTACAATCGCTGCTATAGTCCACACAGGGCATTTCTACAAGATTTGTGGTTCCTAGACTGCTGCCACTTCCACTCTCTAATTTGACCACTTTGATCAACTTATGTGAAATAATTTCTTTGTCTTTTGTTGTTAAAATGATAATAAAAATAATCGAAATTGAATTTTTAAACATCGAACAGTCCTAGTTTGTGTGTGTGTGCGCTCAGTAGTGGTTTATACAAGCACAATGAGAAGCATGTGAGGTCCAGTTGCTTGTTGATTGTCATGTAGTGCTTATTGCAGGTGTTATGTATGCCTTATGTTTTCTTTTGTTTTCCTTGTATTTTAATCAGAATGAAAGTGACTTCAGTGAAGAGGAGGCATCGGATGATGTGTGTGATCCAGAATACGTTCCAGGCTCAGAAAGTGACACAGAAGATGAGGAACCAATAAAAGGCTTGGCGAATTCAACATGCCAGGTTGCTGAAGAATCACTAATGGATACTTCTATGAACTGTACTGTCACAGATGACACCCTTGACATTGGACAATCTTGCACCAACACAGTACCTTCAACCAGTGTTGTAAGAGCAGGACAAAATTTCTGCTTCATTTGCAAGGATTTTCATTTCAAAATAGCGCGGCATTTCAAAACTCACATAAAAGACAATTCTGATATAGCATATGCCCTCAGTCTCCCAGCAGGCTCAGCAACTAGGAAGAAGCTCCTAGAGAATCTTCGCAACAGGGGAAACTTCGAGTACAACAGAGATGTACTGAAAAAAGGAAGTGGTCAGCTTAAAGTGAAGCGCAAAGCTAAGAAGGTTGAATGTAAAAAATATGAATATTGTATCCATTGTAAGGGTATGTTTTTGCGACCGGAACTATGGAGACATATGAAAAGGTGCTCCTCCAAAGCAGAGGAACAGGAACATCAAGGAAGAAAAAGGGTGCTTGGCCTAGCATCTGCAATCCAGTCAGCATGTTCAAGCACAGTTAATGACGGGGTGCTTAAAATGTTAAGCCGTATGCATGGACGATGACATTGCAAGTGTTATTCGTAATGACTTCTGCCTTCTTCGGTATGCTGACACCCTTTTCAGAAAACATGGACATGACCCTTCAAAACATGATTATATCCGCCAAAAAATCCGTCAGCTGGGAAGATTCCTGCAAACCATCCGCAAAAGGTCTTCAATCCTAACCTTAGAGGATGCCATAAAACCAGGAAATTTCATGGAAGTAATTGAAGCAGTAAAAGAAACAGCAGGATTTGATAAAGATAAGAACTGTTACAAAACTCCAAGCCTTGCACTTAAAATTGGACACTCACTGTTGAAAGTGAGTGACATCATTCATTGTCATGCTCTTATGGCTGGAGATGACAACTTGATTAAATCCTCAAAAGCTTTTCAGAAGCTATATACTGCAAAGTGGTCGGAGTACATATCCCACTGTGCCTTAAGCACCATTAGTGACTTGAAATATAACAAAGCAGCCAAATTACCGCTCACTGATGATGTGACAAAATTTAACAAGCATCTTGACAAAACTGCTGAATCAGCAACTGCTGCATTGACGAAGGACACAACAGTGCAGAACTACTCCAGCCTTGCAAAAGCTGCATTGACCAAGATTGTCCTCTTCAATAGAAGACGTGTTGGGGAGGTTTCAAAGATAAAACTGAGGAATTTTCTGGAAAGAAACAAAGAAACGAACACCCTTGATGAACTGGGGCTGTCAGAGTCTGAAAAGAAACTCTGCAACTATTTTGAGCGTGTTGAACTGAAAGGAAAAAGGGACAGAAAGGTAGCAGTGCTGCTGACACCTGAGATGGTAAATGCACTCAACCTTTTGATTGAGAAGAGGAAGGAATGTGGTGTCCCAGACCAAAATGAATACTTGTTTGCTGTACCAAATTGTCTGACTTACTACAGAGGACATCAGTGTCTCAGACAGCTCGCAGATGAGTGTGGTGCCAAGAGGCCAGAGTATCTACGATCAACTCAACTGCGCAAAGACATAGCGACCACATCACAAATCCTGAACTTGAAGAGCAACGAACTAGATCAGCTTGCTGATTTCATGGGGCACGATATATCAGTACATAGACAGTTCTACCGCCTGTCAGACCCTACCATACAAAGTGCAAAAATCTCCAAGTTGCTCCTTGCACTGGAAAGGGAAAGATGCATGAACTCAAAGGAAAATCTCTTGACGAAATTGAAGGTAATTAAATGTGTATGTTCTTCATGTAAAATGCAGACTTAAAGGGCTATATGTATGTGTTTAAAGAAATCTTGGTTTTACGGGATCTTCATGGGTAACATTTTACAGAGGGCTTCGTCACTGGAGTTTTATCGACCGTGCCTTTGTGAATCTTGTAGTTTAATAGTAAGTAATTAATTAACCTATCAAGTAAATACTTGAGTAAATACGTAACTTTGCTGTCATACTTATGAAGGTCATTCAGGTGCCGTCCATTTCTTTTGTTCAGCTTTGAGATGGTTCTACAGCTTCATCACAGTCCAGCTGTCTTGAATTAATTGGTTTGGACATGATTTTGAATGAACACACTTGTCTAAATATGGCCTTACAGCTCATAGTGCATATCAGAACAAAAATGAGATCCATGAGGTCAAAAGAGCTGAAGAAGAGCTGTAGCAAGACACAGATCTGGACAAGGCTAGAAAAAAAATCTGCTGCATTTATTGTTTCTAAGAGCTCAGTGGTCTCCATAATTCTGATATGGAAGATGTTTGGGTCAACCAGTACTCTTCCTACAGCTGACCGTCCAGACAAACTGAACAACTGGGGAGAAGAGCCTTGGTGAGAGAGGTAGCTAAGAACCCAAAGATCACTCTGACTGAGTTCCAGAGATCCTGTGTGGAGATGGAGAAAGTTTCAGACCACATGAAAGGCGGGTTAGGGTTTTCAAAAACACACCTGAAGGACTCCCAGGCTGTGAGTAACTCTGTGCAGCCTTTTTATTTGTCTTTCACTGAGGAGAAGCTTTCATTGGTCCACTCTGTCATAGAGCCCAGTTTTGGTGCAGAGCTGCAACAGTGGTTGTCGGTCTGGAACTTTCTCCATCTCCACACAAGATCTCTGGAGCTCAGTCACAGTCATCTTTAGGTTCTTAGTTACCTCTCTCACCAAGGTTCTTCTCCCCCAACTGTTGAGTTTGGCTGGACGGCTAGTCCTGGTTGACCTGAACTTCTTCCATATCAGAATGCAATTTTTGTTTCTAGCTTGTCCATATCTGTGCCTTTCTACAACTCTGTCTAGGAGCTCTTGGGGCAGTTCTTTTGAGCTCATGGATCTCATTTTTGCTCTGATGGGCTGTAAGGCCTTATTTAGACAGAAATTCAACACAGCTGGACTCTGATGAAGGTGTAGAACCATCTCATTTTTTGATATGAAGTTTTATGACATCCTCACCTTCAGTGTCTTTTCTCCCACTGCGTCCTGTGAGCAGAGTTCTGTCCTGGTTTTGGTGTTGAAGTAGCCTAAGTAATTCTGGCTAGTTTGCTGGGGTCACAAAGATAAAGCGTTTTGCTTCATAAAACAATGTGTTCAAAGAGTAACACATTTGCATCACAAAACCAGTGTCCTGAAAAAAGTCAGACCTCACAATCACTTGGCACTATTTTCTCTCTACTATACTATGGCATCAAAATCGCTATTTTTAGAACACTAAGAAGGCTCGACACAACATGAAACTTTGCTCAGGCAGGAGAGCAATGGTGAACCGCTCCTCAAGCGTGCCTGTCAGGTCGCACTCAGGGATCGACACTTTTTGCCTGCCATGACAGCCGCATGCTGGAGATGCAGCAGCTAACGTGAGCAGTTCAAAAACCTTTTTCATAAACTCTGTGTACACAAACAATGTTCTCAATGCTTGTGTTCATGTGTAGAGACCCTGGTGAAGCTACGGGCAAAGTTTCATGTTGTGTAAAGCCTTCTTGGTGTTCTAAAAATTAGGGATGGGTCACGATTTTCGAATTTTCGAATAGTGTTTTTTTTTTTGAAAAATCGATTTTTTTATTTATTTATTTTTTTTTAATGCGACTATTACTGTTCGCTGTCTTATTTCCCCCCCTTATTTGACATGCAATTCAGCTCCTAACCGCACGAGGGCAGTATAGGATTGCTACAGCGGTGTGAGATGGGCTACCAGCTAGTTTGATGCTCTTCTACAAACAGGAGAAACATGCAGAGACTACTACAGTCATCAAAAAGTTCCGTGTGGAACAACTTCAACAAAATAAATGAAAATGAGGTGCAGTGCAAACTCTGTGAGGCAAAGCTTGCGTATCACAAGTCTACAACAAGTATGCACAGTCATTTGAGAGCGAGGCACGCAGGAGGCGGCGAGGGACCGTACGGCTGGGCACGTCAGCAGCGCGAGTCCCGTAGCAGCTCGCCCCCCTGTTAATCGATTACAGCGGCTCCACCGGCAACGGGAGCGGCGCGACAACCTCCGTCTGTCGCACGACATCTCTCTAATTTATGCGGCTCTTCTATTTTTGTCATGCTACGCTCCCCTACGCGACCCTCCAGCGGATAAAAACTACATGAAATAGTGTGCTAAACGAGCACAATGTGTTTTTAAATGAATAAACCATTATCAGAGGTGATATGTGATGACTTTTTTTCATGCATTTACCCATGTTTATCCATGACATTGTGTAAATGTCCATGGTGGACATTTGAAAGCGAGTAGATGACAAACAGTACAGTAAACTTGTAGATAACTCAAATATATGTAATAACTTAGGTGGAAAATGCTTTAACATTTCATGCAGCCTCTCGGCTCTGCAAACGGTAAACAACCCTGCTGGCTTCTCTACGTGTCGCTTCCGTACGCAGTCAGTGGAGCCCAAATGAATACGCCGCGACGCTACGCTGATGTGACGCTTTGCAGCCGGTGGAGCCCGGCCGTAATGATGAATGGATCTCTGTGTGCGTGGCTCCGGGAGGGGAGGGGGAGGGGGGCGATTATTCGAAAAATCGTCGAATAGTTACCATGATTTTTGAATACTGTTCTTGCTTGTGCTACCCATCCCTACTAAAAATAGCGATTTTGATGCCATCGTATCTGTGCCCCCAAGCGCTCCCATTCAAAATTATCGTGCCTGAAAATGAAACTATGGTAAATCTTAAAAGTGCCTCTTTCGTCATAATTATGCATTAACCCGAAGGTTTGACTCATATTCAATCACAAATAAAGCCTTGGTTGCATTTTGGCGAGCGTTTCGCTTTAATACCCGTAGATAAACTTGTTTTGTAGCAGGACAAAACATCTACAGAAAATAAAACATTTGAGACAAAAACAAGAAAACAACAACACAAAGACAAAAACAAAGACAAGGGGACACTCAACCCAGCACAGGACAGAGACATGGGCAGAAAATCAAGCTCACTGGTCATGGTTTAACGTGTGGTCTTTGACCCTGGGACTCTGATTCTATGGCCTGATGGCATGTGCTGAAGCTCATTTGCTCGGGGATGGGAGTCATTGAGATGATGACTTCCATCCCCGAGCAAATGAGCTGAAATAGTTAACAAATAGTTAAAGTTAACATGTCTGACTATGAAACAAGTGATGAGAGAAAGAGGAGAGACAGAGAAGCGGTGCGAGCTGAAGTTGGACCCACAGCTGTAGCACCACCATTCATCATTCACTCCACCTCGCAGCTACAGCTGTGGGTCCAACTTCAGCTCGCACCGCTTCTCTATCTCTCCTTTCTCTCTCTGCCCGTTACAACTCCATCTGACAAAGTTGTGAGGTCTGACTTTTTTTCAGGACACCGGTTTTGTGATGCAAATGTGTTACCCTTTTGAACACATTGTTTTGTGATCTGGAAACGCTTCGTCTTTGTGACCCCAGCAAACTAGCCGGAATTACTTACTTCAACACCAAAACCAGGACAGAACTCTGCTCACAGGACACAGTGGGGGAAAAGTCACTGTTGATGCACGACACTGAGGGTGAGGATGTCATACAACTTCATGTCAAAAAACCAAAACTATCCCTTTAACAAATAGTGAAAAATTTAACGGGGTCCGAATACTTTCCTTACCCACTGTAGTTCTGGGAAAGATAACACAAGTAAACAGGAACTGTGATTTTTCTGGATAAAAAGCACTGTAACACTTATTTTCCTCACCTGAATTCATTTTTGTTTTTTTTTTTCCAATCACTGTAAGGTAAAGAACACTGTTCAGTGATAATCAAGCTGTGAAGACATAATGAACTTAATCGAACTATGTTTTCATATTCAAAGGTTTGTAATATGTGGAGTAGAAAAATTATGATCTATCTGATGTCTCCTATTATTTAGAATCTGTCTATTTCTGCCGAACCTGTCAAGCTGCACAGAGCAGATTGAGCTGGACAGGAAACCAGATGCATAAACGCATAGTGTGTCAATCATTTTATTTATATTGGCCAAAATCACAATTGGTATCCGGGGGCTTTATAGTCTGTACAGGGACGTCATCTTCTGTCCTTAGACCCCATCTCGGATAAGGAAAAACTCCTACAAAAAAAACCAAAAACCATTTAACAGGAAAAACATTTGGAAGAAACTTCAGGAAGAGCAACAGAGGAGGATTCCTCTCCCAGGACGGACAGATGCACATTCATATGTGTGTACAAAGCAATCAACAATCACTGAATATACAGAGTTACAATGACAATTTCTGGTACATGTAGTTGTGGACCTGACACATGTAAACTATGGTAATGATATATGTAGTCCATGGCACTGACATTAGACTGATAAAATGCGGTGCGTCTGCATCCAGTAAATTTTCAAAATAATAGCCCAGTGCAGACATCCTGATCGTATTTTACATCTGCCCATCAACATGAGCCTATGTCATAAATGGGTGAAACAGGTCAGATTTTATTTTTTTTTACATGGTGGACTCATTGAGATCAAATGAGAAATGTAAATGTTGTAGTGCTTTCTATCCAGAAAACCCCAGCTTCTCTGTTTACCTGTGTTTATTTACAGGCCAGTCTTGCTTGGTCCAATGTGGTGGTGACATTAATGTACAATTCACTGGGCAACACAGCATCTATGAGTCTATATGTTGGACAGGCAGTATGTAAAATATAGCAGTATAAAGCAGTATAGGATGTGTGGGCACTGATTGAATTTATTATTTATTCATTGAAACTTAGATTTAATCATCATGGTGAATGAAATGGTGATGTATTGGTGTATTCCAGAAAGTGTGTTCAATGAAAACTGACTTGATCCAGAAACAGAGATCACTTTCATTCTGAGTCAGTTACCAAAGTAACATTGACATAACGCTCCGACATTCAGATATTACACACGGAATTCAAATTAAAATCTATTCATTGTCTGTTGACACTGGGACACTGATGTATGGTGTAACGTTTTTAATTTGTTTTATAACCAAATTAAAATACTTTCCCATTAATTGTCCAGATGTCACAGATGATGATGAAGATGAGAGTGAGGAGGAACAAACCATTGATAAAGAAGCAGAGGTGGATTGTCCTCGTGAACCAACGGTATGTATTTTGAATGTGATCTAGCATGTTGGTACACATAGTACATACTACTGAAACTAGCTCTAGATACTCTCCATTGATTAATTTATTAACCATTCTATCATTTAATTTTTAATCCTGTGTAGATCCTGGCCACTTTACAATGGCCGCGTTTACTGGATTCGATTGTTCTTAAGGACTTAAGAACCCTCTTAATAAATCCTTAATAAGGATCTTAATAAGCCTGAGAGCCCCGCCGGCGGGGGCAACAGCACCCCCTAAAAATGAAAAATGTCTCAGGACAGTTAAACAAGCACAAATATAGTCATATGACACACCATTTGTTTCCTATTCCTATTTCCTACTTAGTGAAAGCTCTTCTTAAGCTAAGAGCGACTCTGGGAAACATGGCCAATGTCTTGAAGTGTCAGGGCAGAATCAGAAACAACCTGTGTGTTAATGGTCCGATTTAAGTGTGATCTGATAAGAGAAACAGATTTTCTCAGACAGAGGCTGATTAGAGTTCAATGTAAAATGTACAGTATAATACAAATAATGTCGTTTTGGAACATTGAAGCATATAAATCTATTTAAGCAGACACCAAGAATAAACGATGAACAGTGGAAATGGCCATGACATACCTCTTTAAAGGCTACAGATAAATGTGAAACAGACATCTAAAGACACATCTTTGACTGAAAATCACTAGAACCCTGAAACTTTTCTTGGATCAGGATATGAGGTGTCAATACAATTTAAACCTGTCTGATCTATTTCTGCTTTCATTGAGCTAACTGATGTTGGCAATTAGTGTTTATTGAACCTGCTCTCTGGGCCAGGTTTCTTGTCCTCAATAATGACGAACATATTTACAGAAAGAATAACCAACTGTAAATAATGTTCAACAAATTGCATTACAAAATTGAACAAGAGATACTATTTAATAAAATGCATCTACTATGCTCTCCTGTTACACATTTTTCAGACATGGACACTCCTGACACAGACGGACTCCTTCCTGTACATAATGGTATGATCAAGTTGAATTTTAATACGTATCAAGTTTATAATATCCGGTGCATAACCTTCAGGAGTTTCTAGGCCTATAGAGAAAGGTCATCATCATCAGATCAACATGTAAGGACAGAGAGACGAACAGAGACAAACAGAGAAGTGGGGTTTGTATGTTCAATTTGCACATGAAAAAATCTGAATGGAAACGCTGGAAATTTGAAAAAAAACTTGAAATATCGCTAGAAAGTTTTTACGGTGGGAGTAGGTGGAAAAGTCAACATATTGATAAACGAAATATGCAGCCTTTTGCAGTAGAAACAGTTTTACAGATTACAGGCGTACGCATACAGGAAGTACATCATCATTTATTACAATTAGTAAACAGCTGGCACAGCCGCCTCTTACTCTGTGAGTGGCAAACAAAACTCCCATTAATTCTCATGGTTAGTCATTGTTTATATCTGGATGAAACATGTACTCAGCCATACTAACAAACAATTATGTCATCTTGTTTGTTTTCAGTACGCAAAGGCACAACACGAAGACCATGGACCAAAGCAGAGGAAAATGCTGTGCTGAGACATTTCAAGTCTCACATAGTTAAAGGCCATTTGGCATCAATGAAGGAGTGTTTGGTTTGCAAAGAATGTGAACAGCCAGCACTGAAAAATAGAACATGCCAAAACATTAGAGACTTTGTGAGAAACAAGGGGCTGACTTTTAAGCGCCAAAACTGTCATCCACACTGAAGAACAATGAAGAAGCAATCTGTGCAGCTAATAAGCAATAAATAGTTATCAATTCATGATCGTTATATATTATTAAGTGTAATGTTTTGAATGTTTTTAAGGAAGTTGCCGGTATCATCTGGCAGGGGGACAGCCAATGTAAATCAGCCTCTGGCTGCAATTGGGTGCAATAATGTTTTTTTTTTAATATGTTCAATGTTGCACATTGTCCCGTTGAAATAAATGAATTGAAATTGAAATCTCTTAATTGTGATAGTTAATGTTCTTAAGAATAGTTACATCAATATGTAATGCTACACAAAAATTCAGGCTTCAAATAGACCCTGTGAGCGGTATCAGTTATCGGCCCAAAAAATCCTGATAGGAGCACCTCTAACGTCTACCACATTTTTATGGGTGAGTAAGGCTCCAACACC
The DNA here is from genome assembly GCF_011397635.1 of Epinephelus fuscoguttatus. Lineage (NCBI taxonomy): Eukaryota > Metazoa > Chordata > Actinopteri > Perciformes > Serranidae > Epinephelus > Epinephelus fuscoguttatus. The sequence goes on from NC_064763.1 coordinate 726,978, forward strand.
AACAACTGCTGCATTTGCACTCCATTTTTTATGTTGTCTTTTTAGAATATATCTATGGTGTCATACAACAGCTTGTGTTTGTCAAGTTTCGTACTCTTCCTCAACATGCCAAACTTGAAAGGCCTAGAAAACAACAGATGACGCGCAGACAACTCAGTTTCTTTTCCTTTTCCTTTCTGAATTAATTTTGTTAATTCAGAAGGAGGTTCAGGGTCAGGTTGATAACCTTAAATCATAAAGGAAAAATACATTTACTGCATTATCAGCTTCCAGAAACAATAATAAACAAGCCATTTAAGAAGCACGATTACTATTACTTTACGTGTTGTTAGAGATTTTAATCATGCAGCCCCATACATCAGTGCAGAGAGTAGACAGGAGTCCAGGATGTCTTGCGTTGAAAAGGTTTATTATGTTATGTTCTGATGTTCCTTTCAATTCTGAAGTGTCTGTCCTCTGGGGAAACCACACAGATAATGCCATAGGTTTGAGTCATGCCCAAATATGGGCAGATCCAACACATCTACAATATACAGAATTTGGTCTACTGGTCTATAGACAAAACATTGCTTAGATGCCACTCAGGACCTTTGTTCTCCATCCAACATAATATCAAACCTCTGATTCCAGTTACCTGTACCCTGTTCAGGGAAAACAGTCAAACACATATCTGGCCTTGGCTGCTATAGCAATGCTATTAGAATGCCTCCTGTTTTCCCCAAAAGGAGCAGAATCACTGCTTACCACTATCTCAAGGAGACAGTGTCTAAACCCAAGGTTTGGGGTGGCCTTGTCATGACTGCAAAGCCTAGTTTGACCCAGTGCATATTAATGATGGAAAATTCCTAACACGTGCTGCTTAGAGTAAACAAAAGATCAACAACAGATTGGCGTCTAACGCTACATGTACCGACTGTGTCTCTGTGGTTTCTCTCACATTGAAGAAGTAATGGTTGTCATTCATTCATTAATTTGTGATCCAATTATTAATCTAACCCAGATTTATTTGTCTATTCTCTTAACCTGAAGAGTAAGTTTTTTATGTGATACTAAAAACTTGCAGGTTTGCATGTAATCTTTGAACTGACTTCTACAGCAACCAAAGCTTGCAGTTTTGGTTGCTCGCTGCTCAGCAGCCAGAGCAGGCTGGCAGTTGGCAGGCAGAAGGCTCCTGCGAGGGGGACAGCAGCAGAGAGCATCGGATGCAGGGATCAGATTGCTTTGACTTGTAAAATATGCTAACCTTGCTACTAACTTATTTTTTTTTATTTTCCTCGGTTGAGATGTGGTGTGTGAGGGGGAGGGTGCAGAGCAGCAGCACCGCCTCTGCCCACGACTCAGAGGCGCATTGCTAATGAGCAACTGGCGCTCTGCAGAAGGAAAGTCTTGGAAAGTGGCACAGGTTTTGTTATTTTGGCTAAAAACTTCATAACAACAATTTAGAGACAACTGCAAATGAAAATAGCTAAAAAGGATGATTGGAGTGGGTCTTTAAAAGGGTTTTTAAGACATTAAATATAGTATTGTATTCTTGTAGACCTTGTAATGTGTGTCAGTCCTCTCATACCATTACCTGGTCTGTGTATGTATGTTATATGTAAACAGACCTTGTAATGTGTGTCAGTCCTCTCATACCATTACCTGGTCTGTGTTTGTGTGTTATGTGTAAACAGACCTTGTAATGTGTGTCAGTCCTCTCATACCATTACCTGGTCTGTGTATGTGTGTTATATGTAAACAGACCTTGTAATGTGTGTCAGTCCTCTCATACCATTACCTGGTCTGTGTTTGTGTGTTATATGTAAACAGACCTTGTAATGTTGGTCAGTCCTCTCATACCATTACCTGGTCTGTGTTTGTGTGTTATATGTAAACAGGCCTCATAAACACTGTTGGTCTCGCAGACCACTATTTGTCTGACCCCGTAAGCCTGCGATATGTCACATATTTTTCTAAAAGAGAACTGATGATTTTGAAGTCAGATTTGTGTTCTGCAGATAAAATACAATTTTTTGATACGTCTTTTAAGTTCACCAGATGTTGCGTTAGGTGTGGTCTCATAAACCACTGCCATGCAAGAATCTGCAAAATTGGTCTCTTAAACCATGTATGCCTGTATGTGTGTGTGTGTGTGTGTGTGTGTGTGTGTGTCTCTGTGTATCTGTGTGTGTCTGTGTCTGTCTGTGTGTGCCATACTTCTACTGCTATTATAGACATATGATTATTGTCATATGTATACCATCAGATATTAATATATACTTCCCACATGTTGTACCACAATAGCCAGAATCATAAGTAAAACTCAATTTTAAAAACTGTAAAGGGTTCTTATGAAGGTGGTGTGAGCGTATATTTTGAAAGCTGTAGACATAAGCCATGTGACCTAATGAAACTTTGACATGTGTGATGATCAAACAACACATACATATTCATTTGAATTCATGTGACCTAGTGAAAGTTTGAGTGATGTGAACTGGCTGCTTTGAGGATCTAGGTGCAGCAATCACACACAAATATATACTAGTTAATGTCAGTGGAGAAAGTGAGCAGGACTACATATATTCCCATTCTTCATGAGTTAAAAGACTTTCACCAGGACATCTTGTATTTACAGGTTTTTGGTATCAGGCATTTCTTTCAGAGTTTTAGGAATGAGTTTGGTAAATGTTATACTGTCATGTCTGTGTGACCACACACACACACACACACACACACACACACACACACACACACTTCACTCTGGTTTGCTATGTAAACATTATACTGCAAATACAACAATGCATAACTACAAACAAAATTTTAACACAATACCAGAACATTACCATGGAAAAATCATGAATTATAAAGGACAGTGAATAACAAAAGACAATGATTTTTACAAAGACTCATCAGTTATTAAACAAAATAGCTTGTAATTTTTCATATATCATTTCCTCAAAGAAATAGATTCTTTCCTATGATTGACTTGCACTTGAAATTATGTAATTTGCTCTAACCTCCACGTCAATCACTTGAATTAAGAGAAATCAAATTAGTGCAAATAAATGGAAATACATTTATGGTTATTTTTACAATAATTTAAAACCTCTTCATCTGTTAAAAGCTTGGTATACAACTAATGTATGCAATCATTGTCAAGCTCAATGTCACATGTAAAGGGTGCTTTTGAAGGTATTGTGAGCTTATATTTCGAAAATTCCTCACACATCACACTATCCAGGCACCGCTGTGATAGAAGTCAACCTGCGAGACACTGGAGCACAAAGGCTCTGGAGAAGAGGCCGAGTTACTGTATGGCCGAGTTAGTGACATGCAGTAACAGGACACGAGACAGAGAGATGGGGGGACAGGGAGGGAGAGAGAGAGTGTTTGCTGACATTTTGACATATCTCACATGTTTACATACTTCCTGTTTTTGGCAGAGGGAGTTACAGATCGCACGAAGTATACATAATGTTGTATGCATCAAAAAGACTACATTTAATTTTTCTGTCAATTACATCAAAGAAAGGTGTTTGATGAGACTACTGTGTTGTTGAATGTAACATTTCCTCAAAGATGTATATTCTTTCCTGATGTTTGTAACACTGTTACTGACTTGTACTTGAAATGAGGTGATTTACTGCAACCCTCCAGGTCAGTCTCTTGGGTTCAGAGACATAAAATTGATAAAATACATGGAAATACTTTTAAGGTCATTTTAAAGTAATTTAAAACCTCATGTGTGTGTGACCACACACATACACACTTCACTCTGACACACAGACTGTCAGAGTGAAGATTGTTATGCTAATTAAGGACTGCATGCAGCTCAGACACAGAGCAGAATGGCTTGAAACTTTCTCAAACAAATCCTTCCAGATGCCAAACCGTGGGTCCCATCTTCAATCTGAAAACATCACCAGATAGATAAATTTGTTCTGAACGCAAACATATAAAGCTTGTATGTCTATGGCCTGAAAAATGTCACCTTAATCACAAGTTTACAGTGTGTTGGCCCTCATCTTTTCTTCCAGAGATCATCATGAGGAGTTGTGTCCTGCACCTTCTAACGCTTCTAAAATCCAAACCGTTCAAGTTATGACAAAGTCCTTCACAAGTAATGTTCAGCAGGGGTAGAGCTGTAATTTGTGCAAGTTTGAAGCAGTTATGATAAACGGTGTAGGAGCAAATAATTTTTGATCGACAGAATTTGTGAAAAACGCCATCTTACATTCAAATAACGACAGCGCGCTTCCTGTTGGAGTTAGGTCAGGGGTTGCAGCGCAACATTTGTAGGTCTTTATGAGACGAACGAGACAGTTTTGGTTTGGTCTTTCTAAGTGGTTCCTACCCGTCACAGCGGGCATTTTCGTGGGTCCAGGTGGCACAACAAATCCTCAGGAGGGTTGGGAGCACATCACCTGTAACACGCCATTACATCCAAACCATTTGAGGATTGAAAAAGTTACGCACAATAATTGATAAGGACACGTTGAAGAATAATGTGTGCGAGTTTTTTGTTATACTAATTAAGGACTGCATGCAGCTGACACACAGAGCAGAATGGCTTGAAACTTTCTCAAACAAATCCTTCCAGATCCCAAACCATGGGTCCCATCTCCAATCTGAAAACATCACCAGATAGATAAATTTGTTCTGAACGCAAAAATATAAAGCTTGTATGTCTATGGACTGAAAAATGTCACCTTAATCACAGGTTTACAGTGTGTTGGGAGGGAGAGAAGGGAGAAAGAGGACAGAGGGGGGAGAGAGAGAGAGAGAGAGAGAGAGAGAACAGGGAGTGGAGTGTGTGTCTGTCTGTGTCTGTCTGTGTGTGCCATACTTCTACTGCTATTGTAGACATATGATTATTGTCATATGTATACCATCAGATATTAATATATACTTCCCACATGTTGTACCACAATAGCCAGAATCATAAGTCAAACTCAATTTTAAAAACTGTAAAGGGTTCTTATGAAGGTGGTGTGAGCGTATATTTTGAAAGCTGTAGACATAAGCCATGTGACCTAATGAAACTTTGACATGTGTGATGATCAAACAACACATACATATTCATTTGAATTCATGTGACCTAGTGAAAGTTTGAGTGATGTGAACTGGCTGCTTTGAGGATCTAGGTGCAGCAATCACACACAAATATATACTAGTTAATGTCAGTGGAGAAAGTGAGCAGGACTACATATATTCCCATTCTTCATGAGTTAAAAGACTTTCACCAGGACATCTTGTATTTACAGGTTTTTGGTATCAGGCATTTCTTTCAGAGTTTTAGGAATGAGTTTGGTAAATGTTATACTGTCATGTCTGTGTGACCACACACACACACACACACACACACACACACACACACACACACACACTTCACTCTGGTTTGCTATGTAAACATTATACTGCAAATACAACAATGCATAACTACAAACAAAATTTTAACACAATACCAGAACATTACCATGGAAAAATCATGAATTATAAAGGACAGTGAATAACAAAAGACAATGATTTTACAAAGACTCATCAGTTATTAAACAAAATAGCTTGTAATTTTTCATATATCATTTCCTCAAAGAAATAGATTCTTTCCTATGATTGACTTGCACTTGAAATTATGTAATTTGCTCTAACCCTCCACGTCAATCACTTGAATTAAGAGAAATCAAATTAGTGCAAATAAATGGAAATACATTTATGGTTATTTTTACAATAATTTAAAACCTCTTCATCTGTTAAAAGCTTGGTATACAACTAATGTATGCAATCATTGTCAAGCTCAATGTCACATGTAAAGGGTGCTTTTGAAGGTATTGTGAGCTTATATTTCGAAAATTCCTCACACATCACACTATCCAGGCACCGCTGTGATAGAAGTCAACCTGCGAGACACTGGAGCACAAAGGCTCTGGAGAAGAGGCCGAGTTACTGTATGGCCGAGTTAGTGACATGCAGTAACAGGACACGAGACAGAGAGATGGGGGGACAGGGAGGGAGAGAGAGAGTGTTTGCTGACATTTTGACATATCTCACATGTTTACATACTTCCTGTTTTTGGCAGAGGGAGTTACAGATTGCACTCAGTATACATAATGTTGTATGCATCAAAAAGACTACATTTAATTTTTCTGTCAATTACATCAAAGAAAGGTGTTTGATGAGACTACTGTGTTGCTGAATGTAACATTTCCTCAAAGATGTATATTCTTTCCTGATGTTTGTAACACTGTTACTGACTTGTACTTGAAATGAGGTGATTTACTGCAACCCTCCAGGTCAGTCTCTTGGGTTCAGAGACATAAAATTGATAAAATACATGGAAATACTTTTAAGGTCATTTTTAAAGTAATTTAAAACCTCATGTGTGTGTGACCACACACATACACACTTCACTCTGACACACAGACTGTCAGAGTGAAGCCTTTGTTATGCTAATTAAGGACTGCATGCAGCTCAGACACAGAGCAGAATGGCTTGAAACTTTCTCAAACAAATCCTTCCAGATGCCAAACCGTGGGTCCCATCTTCAATCTGAAAACATCACCAGATAGATAAATTTGTTCTGAACGCAAACATATAAAGCTTGTATGTCTATGGCCTGAAAATGTCACCTTAATCACAAGTTTACAGTGTGTTGGCCCTCATCTTTTCTTCCAGAGATCATCATGAGGAGTTGTGTCCTGCACCTTCTAACGCTTCTAAAATCCAAACCGTTCAAGTTATGACAAAGTCCTTCACAAGTAATGTTCAGCAGGGGTAGAGCTGTAATTTGTGCAAGTTTGAAGCAGTTATGATAAACGGTGTAGGAGCAAATAATTTTTGTTCGACAGAATTTGTCAAAAACGTCATCTTACATTCAAATAACAACAGCGCACTTCCTGTTGGAGTTAGGTCAGGGGTTGCAGCGCGACATTTGTAGGTCTTGATGAGACGAACGAGACAGTTTTGGTTTGGTCTTTCTAAGTGGTTCCTACCCGTCACAGCGGGCATTTTCGTGGGTCCAGGTGGCACAACAAATCCTCAGGAGGGTTGGGAGCACATCACCTGTAACACGCCATTATATCCAAACCATTTGAGGATTGAAAAAGTTACGCACAATAATTGATAAGGACACGTTGAAGAATAATGTGTGCGAGTTTTTTGTGTTACTAATTAAGGACTGCATGCAGCTCACACAGAGCAGAATGGCTTGAAACTTTCTCAAACAAATCCTTCCAGATCCCAAACCATGGGTCCCATCTCCAATCTGAAAACATCACCAGATAGATAAATTTGTTCTGAACGCAAAAATATAAAGCTTGTATGTCTATGGACTGAAAAATGTCACCTTAATCACAGGTTTACAGTGTGTTGGGAGAGGAGAGAAGGGAGAAAGAGAGAGAGAGAGAGAGAGAGAGAGAGAGAGAGAGAGAGAACAGGGAGTGGAGTGTGTGTCTGTCTGTGTCTGTCTGTGTGTGCCATACTTCTACTGCTATTGTAGACATATGATTATTGTCATATGTATACCATCAGATATTAATATATACTTCCCACATGTTGTACCACAATAGCCAGAATCATAAGTCAAACTCATTTTTAAAAACTGTAAAGGGTTCTTATGAAGGTGGTGTGAGCATATATTTTGCAATTTGTAGACATAAGCCATGTGACCTAATGAAACCTTGACATGTGTGATGATCAAATCAAACCTCTGTCGTTTTTATATTTATTTGTTTTAATAACACTGTGCACAAGGACCAGACTGTCAGTCTGTCAGATCAGCTCTGAAATGTTTAATGCTCATAATATGTAGGTCTTATTGTTTACATTTTAAAAATCTTTATGACGCTTCAAAGACGTACTATCAATGACTAATAATCTCTATCAATGATGTTATTAGTCACACTGATGGAACATAATTCCTATAGCCTAATATTGCAAATTATTTGTTAATATTTCTGAGTGAGCAATGGTGCAACATTGCAGAGTCTTTAAATTTACTACATCTGTAACTGAAATACTGTCACTGAATGCTGTTGAGTCAAGAAACAAATATCGATCAATCAATCAATCAATATCACAAATCACAATTTGCCTCACAGGGCTTTACAGCATACAACATCCTCTATCCTCAGGACCCCATGAGACAGAAGGGGAGACAAGATAGATGCAGGAGAGATGATCATGACAGTAGCTTACAACAACATTAATGAAAGCAATAATATTAAAATTATAATTCTAGCAATTGTGGTACAATATGTTGAATTAATATCTGATAGTATACATATGTGACAATAATCATATGTGTATAATAACAGTAGAAGTATAACACACACAGACATAGACGACCGAGTTAGACATGCAGAAAGGGAGAAAAGGGAGAAAGAGGACAGAGGGGGGAGAGAGAGACAGAGAAAGAGAGAGGGGGGGGGTGCAGGGAGTGGAGTGTGTGTACAATATGTTGAATTAATATCTGATTGTATACATATGTGACACTAATCATATGTGTATAATAAAAGGGAGTGGAGTGTGTGTGTGGGTGTCTGTGTGTCTGTGTGTCTCTGTGTGTCCGTGTCTGTCTGTGTGTGCCATAATTCTACTGTTATTATACACATATGATTATTGTCACATAAGTATGACAAAGTTTTAGGAATGAGTTTGGTAAATGTTATACTGTCATGTCTGTGTGACCACACACTTCACTCTGACAGTGTGTCAGAGTGAAGCCTTTGTTATGCTAATTAAGGACTGCATGCAGCTCAGACACAGAGCAGAATGGCTTGAAACTTTCTCAAACAAATCCTTCCAGATGCCAAACCGTGGGTCCCATCTTCAATCTGAAAACATCACCAGATAGATAAATTTGTTCTGAACGCAAACATATAAAGCTTGTATGTCTATGGCCTGAAAAATGTCACCTTAATCACAAGTTTACAGTGTGTTGGCCCTCATCTTTTCTTCCAGAGATCATCATGAGGAGTTGTGTCCTGCACCTTCTAACGCTTCTAAAATCCAAACCGTTCAAGTTATGACAAAGTCCTTCACAAGTAATGTTCAGCAGGGGTAGAGCTGTAATTTGTGCAAGTTTGAAGCAGTTATGATAAACGGTGCAGGAGCAAATAATTTTTGATCGACAGAATTTGTGAAAAACGCCATCTTACATTCAAAGACCGACAGCTCACTTCCTGTTGGAGTTAGGTCAGGGGTTGCAGTGCGACATTTGTAGGTCTTGATGAGATGAACGAGACAGTTTTGGTTTGGTCTTTCTAAGCGGTTCCTACCCGTCACACCGGGCATTTTAGTGTGTCTAGGTGGCACAACAAATCCTCAGGAGGTTTTGGCGCACATCACCTGAAACGCGTCATAACATCCAAACCAGTCGAGGATTGAAAAAGTTACGCACAATAATTGATAAGGACACGTTGAAGAATAATCTGTGCGAGTTTGAAGCCGATACGATAAACAGTGTAGGAGGAGATGTTTTTTAAAGGAATTTCTTTTTTTTCGGAAAAATCTTACTTTGAAAGGAAATAGCTCACTTCCTGTTGGATTTAGGTCATAGGTGCGAGTGCGTGATTTGTAGGTCTTGATGAGACGGACACGGCTGTTTTGGTTTGATCTTCCTACGACGTTCCTACTGGCTGCAGCGGCCATTTTAGTGGTCTAGACTGATAGGTGGCGCTACAGAGCCCATTTTGGCACTTTTCAGATTAATTTTTTCATGTTATAAAATTTTTCGCCAGTCCTGAGCCAATTTTGGTGAGTTTTTGAGCATGTTTAGGGGGTCAAATTCCAGTTTAAAGTCGCGTACGCTGAAAGAAAGAAAGAAACAATAATAATAATAATAATAATAATAATAATAAACACTACAAGAACAAGAGGGTCCCTAATAATAAGAATAATAAACACTACAAGAACAATAGGGTCCTCGCCCTTTCAGGGACCGAGGTCCCTAATTAAAGCTGCAAGCAGCGTTGGGAGGGACCTCGGCCCCCCGCCGTCGTCCCCCAGCTCAAGTTGCAGAGGTAAGCCATGTGACCTAATGAAACTTTGACATGTGCGATGATCAAACAACACACACACACAAACACACACAGGCCTGTGTCTGTCAGAGTGAAGCCATTGTTATGCTAATTAATGACCACGTACTTAGGTGACAGCACAGGCACTTCAAGTTCAGTTTGACTAATGACTAATGATAACAGAATCAGCAGGACGCATTTGACACCACAGCAGCAACACAACCACACACCACACTATCCAGGCACCGCTGTGATAGAAGTTAACCTGTAAGACAGTGGAACACAAAGGCTCTGGAGAAGAGGCCGAGTTACTGACATGCAGTACGGCAGTTAGTGACAAGCAGAGAGGGAGAGAAGGGAGAGAGAGGAGAGAGGGGGGAGAAAGAGAGACAGAGAGAGAGAGAGAGAGAGAGAGAGAGAGGGGGGACAGGGAGTGGAGTGTGTGTGTGTCTGTGTGTGTGCAAATTATGAACTGCAGGTTGCTTTAAGGTTACATTATTTTTTTTCTCCATGTCTCTCTCTCTCTCTCTCTCTACATATATATATATATATATATATATAGATAGATAGATATAATTATAATATAATATATCTCCCTGTCTTTCTCTCTCATACATACACCCACAATGAATATTTGGTATGTATACTCTGACTAGGAGTTAAAAATCAAAAAAAAAAAATTAATATTTTTATGGTTGTTTTTCAACAAAGACAAAATTGAAAATAGAAACTAAAAATGATAATGCATCAAAATTGGTGTTGTTATTTATCATTCACATATCACAGACTGTGATAAATAAAATAAAAAAATCCATCCAACATTTATTATATAGTTAATCTTAATTCATGTTTTTTTCATTAAAGTAACAGTGACTTCATGTAAATAAAATGGCAAATATATTGTGAAAATCCTCAAAAGGAATGAATATTAGATATGCATAATCTGAGAACAAGTTGCTTAAAAGATTTAAGCAAAAAATGTAGAGAAATATGTTAATATTTAATATTTTCTGTTGTTCACACCGTTCGAAAGGACAGGTGTGATTTTTAGAAGGGCCCGCAGGGTTAAAAATGCAAGGTTCTTATGAAGGTGGTGTGAGCTTATAATTTGAAACTTGTAGACACAAGCCATGTGACCTAATGAAACTTTGACATGTGTGATGATCAAACTACACATCCATATTCATTTGAAATCATGTGACCTAGTGAAAGCTTGAGTGATGTGTACTGGCTGCTTTGAGGATCTAAGTGCAGCAAACAGACACAAATATATACTAAGACCTACAAATGTTGAATTAAAATCTGATTGTATACATATGTGACACTAATCATATGTGTATGATAACACTAGAAGTATGACACACACAGACAGACAGACATAGTCGGCCGATTTCTCAAAATTCAGAGAGGGAGAGTCGAGAGACAGAGGAGAGAGAGAGAGAGAGAGAGAGAGAGAGAGAGAGAGAGAGAGAGAGAGAGAGAGAGAGAGAGAGAGAGCAGCTTAGCAGCAGCAACATATGTCAGGTTATGCCACAGCCTGAGGGACAACCATCACAACACCAGACACACCTGTCTATATTTACAGTCCTTGTAACTCACAATCTACATTTTTCTTTATTCATTTTTTTTCTATATTATATATTGGTGTATTGTATTGTAGATTGGTGTATTTTGTATTATATATCATATATTTAATCTTTTTTTTATAGTTTTCTGACTTACTTTTATTATTGTACTTTATTTGTAAATTTTAATGTCTTTGGCAATATTGTTAATCTACAGTCATGCCAATAAAGCTTACTGAATTGAGAATTGAGAGAGAGAGAGAGAGGGGGGGGGGGGGGGATAGGGAGTGGAGTGTGTGTGTGTGTGTGTGTGTGTGTGTGTGTGTGTGTGTGTGTGTGTGTCTGTGTGTGTCCGTGTCTGTCTGTGTGTGCCATACTTCTCCTGTTATTATACACATATAATTATTGTCACATATGGATACTGTCAGATATTAATATATACTTCCTACATGTTGTGCCACAATAGCCAGAATCATAAGTCAAACTCAATTTTAAAAACTGTAAAGGGTTCTTATGAAGGTGGTGTGAGCGTATATTTTGCAATTTGTAGACATAAGCCATGTGACCTAATGAAACTTTGACAGTTTGTGATAGAAGTTAACCTGCAAGACAGTGGAGCACAAAGGCTCTGAAGAAGAGGCCGAGTTACTGACATGCAGTAACAGGACACGAGTGAGAGAGAGAGAGAGAGAGAGAGAGAGAGAGAGAGAGAGATGGGGGGCCAGGGAGGGAGAGAGAGAGAGTTTGCTGACATATTGACATATCTCACATGTTCACATACTTCCTGTTTGTGTCAGACAAAGTTACAGATTGCACTCAGTATACATAATGTTGTATGCATCAAAAACACAGCATTTAATTTTTCTGTCAATTACATCAAAAGAAAGGTGTTTGATGAGACTACTGTGTTGTTGAATGTAACATTTCCTCAAAGATGTATATTCTTTCCTGATGTTTGTAACACTGTTACTGACTTGTACTTGAAATGAGGTGATTTACTGCAACCCTCCAGGTCAGTCTCTTGGGTTCAGAGACATAAAATTGATAAAATACATGGAAATACTTTTAAGGTCATTTTTAAAGTAATTTAAAACCTCATGTGTGTGTGACCACACATACACACTTCACTCTGACACACAGACTGTCAGAGTGAAGCCTTTGTTATGCTAATTAAGGACTGCATGCAGCTCAGACACAGAGCAGAATGGCTTGAAACTTTCTCAAACAAATCCTTCCAGATGCCAAACCGTGGGTCCCATCTTCAATCTGAAAACATCACCAGATAGATAAATTTGTTCTGAACGCAAACATATAAAGCTTGTATGTCTATGGACTGAAAAATGTCACCTTAATCACAAGTTTACAGTGTGTTGGCCCTCATCTTTCTTCCAGAGATCATCATGAGGAGTTGTGTCCTGCACCTTCTAACGCTTCTAAAATCCAAACCGTTCAAGTTATGACAAAGTCCTTCACAAGTAATGTTCAGCAGGGGTAGAGCTGTAATTTGTGCAAGTTTGAAGCAGTTATGATAAACGGTGTAGGAGCAAATAATTTTTGATCGACAGAATTTGTCAAAAACGCCATCTTACATTCAAATAACAACAGCGCACTTCCTGTTGGAGTTAGGTCAGGGGTTGCAGCGCGACATTTGTAGGTCTTGATGAGACGAACGAGACAGTTTTGGTTTGGTCTTTCTAAGTGGTTCCTACTCACAGCGGGCATTTTCGTGGGTCCAGGTGGCACAACAAATCCTCAGGAGGGTTGGGAGCACATCACCTGTAACACGCCATTATATCCAAACCATTTGAGGATTGAAAAGTTACGCACAATAATTGATAAGGACACGTTGAAGAATAATGTGTAGTTTTTGTTATACTAATTAAGGACTGCATGCAGCTGACACACAGAGCAGAATGGCTTGAAACTTTCTCAAACAAATCCTTCCAGATCCCAAACCATGGGTCCCATCTTCAATCTGAAAACATCACCAGATAGATAAATTTGTTCTGAACGCAAAAATATAAAGCTTGTATGTCTATGGACTGAAAAATGTCACCTTAATCACAGGTTTACAGTGTGTTGGGAGGGAGAGAAGGGAGAAAGAGGACAGGGGGGGGGAGAGAGAGAGAGAGAGAGAGAGAGAGAGAGAGAGAGAGAACAGGGAGTGGAGTGTGTGTCTGTGTCTGTGTGTGTGTGCCATACTTCTACTGCTTTTGTTGACATATGATTATTGTCATTTGTTTTCCTTCAGATATTATTTTATACTTCCTACATGTTGTACCACAATAGCCAGAATCATAAGTCAAAACTCAGTTTTAAAATCAAAGGGTT